>NW_013573788.1:3551-3662 GCF_000499745.2 Eimeria mitis | reverse complement strand
GGTTACAGTCCTTCAGCACACTCTAGCACACTGCGCAAGCCGAGTGTTAGACCTAAATGCGTAAACAATACGAACTGCTCCTCTAACGCCAACTATGTGCTCCTGTAGTTT
>NW_013573788.1:3328-3451 GCF_000499745.2 Eimeria mitis | reverse complement strand
TTGCAACAAATGCCTTCCTTGGGATAGAGTCGCGCCTTCCCTCGTCAGTGCTCTGCAATTTGCTCGCAGTCGAGCCTGCCGCCGCCTGAAATTCCCGCACGCATATTCGGAAGACTGCCATAA
>NW_013573788.1:2349-3125 GCF_000499745.2 Eimeria mitis | reverse complement strand
GCCATTGATGCAGGACTGAAGAGGTGTCTCCGGCCTTCCAATGACCCTCTGAGTCACTTTGGGTGTCCATGCTTTTAACAGCCAGCGTATGCACAGTCCAGCCACGGATTTGTGCCCCAACGCTAACTGGGTTGCGCTCTGGAGGAAGCTCAGATGCTCTGCTATGCTAATACACCCCGCGCAACGGACGTTACTGCAACCATCTGAGTATTGCAGCCACACTGTTTTCCTTACAAACAGTCTCAACGAACCAGTGCCACAATGGTCCCAAACATAATATGCACCGAAGAGCGTGAAAACTGTCTTTGGGGTGCATGCAACACTATTCAGGGGTACACCATCCAAAGCTTAGGCGTACTTTCTGACATTTCAGTCTTCCCATACGTTGCTACCTCCTCCATTATCTGCACCTCTACCTTGAATGACCGACATTGATGTGCGCGCATCTGACGTGATAAATGACGTTTGTGGCATACGCGCGTTGGTACGATACATTGGCTAGCCTACACAAACCATTAGTCACACCACCGTGAACTGCAATGACAAACACCAGCAATCAATACACTGCAGCAAAAAACCATAGCGTAGTGCCAACTGCCTCTGCGCACTGCCAGCAGACTCAATCACTCTCCCAAATAGCTGGCGACGGGGATTTTCCATCGCATACAATGCGCTGTTCCTCCGCAACAACTCTCCGTAAAGCGTACCTCCTGGCGGCGTACAGCCAAAACTCAACTTGGGTCAATAGTCGTCCCCTCAGTCACTTCCGCCCATAG
>NW_013573788.1:1677-2281 GCF_000499745.2 Eimeria mitis | reverse complement strand
ACGGCGCCACCGCTCCACCACGCTAACACTTTCGCGATCGGTCCCTTGACGCACCTAAACACTCTGGCAGGCCGCATATACACAACATAGGGCGAGATATGTCCCATAACGTCTCACGAACACTGCTTATTGGCGTCCCGTCATTAGTGCTTTCACACTATGGCGTGCAAGTCCCCAGATGGCCGGATGCCAAGCTTAGTCTTTTGCCACAACGACAACAGCCAACTGTGCCGTCATAAACCCCAGGCAGTCGCAAATATCCACACGTGAGCAAATATCAATACCTGCCGTGTAGCACGACATCGGGAATTTGGTTCCTTTGCCAGCTCCCCTTCCCTACAAGACTCGTCTCCCCGTGATGGCCGTGCCTCTGTGCGCCAGGAGCCACGACGACCAAGACAGTCCACCCACAGCAACTCGCAACCTGTCATTCCTCGCTTTTTACATGCACGCAACGCTGCGTGCTGCACACATGTCGTCTAGTGACGACGAAAAGGCAAGGCAGTGTGCACGGTGTCCTTCGAACATGCTGCAACCTCCCACAACCATCCCACTCAACATCCATCCATCCACGATCTGTTCAATGCCTACCATTCTGTCCCTC
>NW_013573788.1:1234-1448 GCF_000499745.2 Eimeria mitis | reverse complement strand
ACCCCGCGCATCTGCCGCCAAAGCCGCGAAATGCGCCACCTACCGCACGGCTGTAAGGCTAGGAACGGAAGTGGCGTAAACACACGCACGGCTCCGCCTCATTCGTAAAGCTTGGCCTGACCGCTAAAGCCCGTTACGCTCTTCCAATTCATCGAAAGTGTATCGTCCGCGTCTCTGCGTTCCCGCCAAATGCTCTTAATCCGTACTTCCTGTG
>NW_013573788.1:922-1101 GCF_000499745.2 Eimeria mitis | reverse complement strand
TATATATATATATATATATATATATATATATATATATATATATTTACCCCAACGACGCGCTTGGCTGCAACGCACCACACGCACGACAAGTGTAAGCCGCAGGCCACCCCGCGCCATTCGCCAAACGCTGTCCCCCCACATCCGCCATGCAGCAAAGTACCGATGCCGCAGACAAAACG
>NW_013573788.1:0-616 GCF_000499745.2 Eimeria mitis | reverse complement strand
CCCAAAGCACTGGAACACTCAACTGAAACTGAACCTCTGTTCCCAGCGACTGTTGCTAAAAACACGTGCACCGCGGCAAGCCAACACTATCAATCCACAGGGCAAACAAAGTAACACGCTGCGTCTGGGCCAGTGCGCGTTACGCCTGACCGCCCACCTTTCCTCCAGTGCCTAGAGCCCATCAGCCAGTCCTCCCACCGCTGCACATCCATCCACCAGCAACCACCACTCACAGACGCTCTACTGCAAAGCATTCAGCGGTTGCTTTAGCTTCACGGGTAACTGTGGTGAACTGCCACACGCACACCCCGTGATTGCCGTGCCTCTGTGCGCCAGGAGCCACGACGAACAAGACAGTCCACCAACAGCAACTCGCAACCTGTCATTCCTCGCTTTTTACATGCACGCAACGCTGCGTGCTGCACACATGTCGTCTAGTGACGACGAAAAGGCAAGGCAGTGTGCACGGTGTCGTTCCTTCGAACATGCTGCAACCTCCCACAACCATCCCACTCAACATCCACTCATCCACGATCTGTTCAATGCCTACCATTCTGTCCCTGATGCAGCGAACATAAATCGGACCCGCTAATGTGCTCCATTCCAATAACCCCAC
>NW_013573787.1:3389-3934 GCF_000499745.2 Eimeria mitis | reverse complement strand
TTGGTGCTGGCAGCGCGTGGGCTGCTCTTGCTGCTCGCTGGGACGACCTGCTGCTGCCGCAGCAGCAGCAGCAGCAGCAGCAGCAGCAGCAGCAGCAGCAGCAGCAACAGCAGCAGCAGCAAGACTACCTGGATACTCCGCTGGGAGATTCATTTGGAAGACATCCGCATGCAGCAGCAGCAGACTTTGCTTTGCTGCTGCCTCGTGCTGCTGTGCTGCTGCAGCGCTGCTGGGGGCAAGCACAAGACGAGCAGCAGCTGCTGCGTCTTCTCTGTGGTTTCTGTACGGGGGGACCGCAGCAGGTGCAGCAGCTGCTGCAGCAGCAGCACCTGCTGCAGCAGCTGCTGCTCCTCACAGACAGCCTGCTGCTAGGTAGTGAGGGACGACAGAAGCGACGTGCTGCTGCTGCTAAGCCGCTGCTGCCTGCAGCTGCTGCTCTCCTTGGTAGCAGCAGCAGCAACAGCAGCAGCAGCAACAGCAGCAGCAGCAACAGCAGCAGCAGCAATAACAAGAGCAGCAGCAGCAGCAGCAGTGTGTTTGGTGCA
>NW_013573787.1:2590-3183 GCF_000499745.2 Eimeria mitis | reverse complement strand
TGGCGCTGCAGTCGTTGATGGCGGTGGTTGAGCAGCCTGAGATGCAGCTGATGCAGCAGCAGCAGCAGCAACAGCAGCAGCAGCAGCAGCAGCAGCAGGAATGGGAGGATGATCTTGGCCTGGCTCCTGTGTCTCATATTCTTCGTGTTGCTGCTGCTGCTGCTGCAGCAAGACTGCTGCGGTTGCTGCAGCACCGGGGCAGCTGTGCTGCGCCGCTGCTGCCGCTGCTGCCAGCATTTGCTGCTCACATCCGAGCCTTCTGCCGACGGCTGCAGATGCTGCAGGGTCACCTGCTGCTGCAGCAGCAAGCAGCAGCAGCAGCAGCAGCAGCAGATGATGATGATGATGATGATTTGAAGGGAGACTGGGCCTGCTGCTTCTCCTGCCTGCAGCATCCACCACACTGCAGCAACAGCAGCAACAGCAGCAGCAGCTGCTGCTGCTGCTGCTACATCAGCAGCAAGATTGCTGCCAAGGCGAGACAGCTGCTGCGGCATGAAGGCCAGCTGGTGATACAGCTCCTCCTGTGGGGTGCTGACGCCGTAGATGCTATGTCTTTAGAGGTGCGGCTCTTGCTGCTGCTGCTGCTGCTG
>NW_013573787.1:2328-2490 GCF_000499745.2 Eimeria mitis | reverse complement strand
CTGCTGCTGCTGTTGCCGCTGCTGCTGCTGCTGTTGTCGTCGCTGCAGATGGTTTTGTTGCTGCGTTTGCAAGCACGCCCTGCTGAATCGGTTGATGATACAGCTGCTGATGTAGCAATTGCTGCTGCTGCTGCTGCTGCTGCTGGGGTGTATATGCACCTG
>NW_013573787.1:1612-2228 GCF_000499745.2 Eimeria mitis | reverse complement strand
GCCAGCATTTGCTGCTCACATCCGAGCCTTCTGCCGACGGCTGCAGATGCTGCAGGGTCACCTGCTGCTGTTGCCGCTGCTGCTGCTGCTGTTGCTGCCGCTGCAGATGGTTTTGTTGCTGCGTTTGCAAGCACGCCCTGCTGAATTGGTTGATGATACAGCTGCTGATATAGCTATTGCTGCTGCTGCTGCTGCTGCTGCTGCTGGGGTGTATATGCATCTGCTGCTGCTGCTGCTGCTGCATGTGTATGTGTGTGCAGGCGTCGCTGATGCTGCCAGCAGCTGCGGGTCTTCTTGCTGCGCTGCAGCCGCTGCAGCAGCTGGAGGCAGCAGCATGCAGCAGGCTTGCTGCTGCTGCAGTGCTGGTGCTGCTGCGGTGTACAAGCGCGGCTAGGTGGAAGCTGAGAGACAGCAGCAGCGAGGAGACAGCATGTGAATCTGCTGCTGCTGCTGCTGCTGCTGAATGCGACGATCCTGCTGCTGCACTAGCAGCAGCAGCAGCAGCAAACGAAAACAGCAAGGCAGCAAAGCTGCTGCTGCTGCGCCGCTGGCACTCTTCTGTCTCTGCTCTGATTCAGCCGCTGTTGGGGACAGCTACACAGGAGAAATATGGCCT
>NW_013573787.1:747-1512 GCF_000499745.2 Eimeria mitis | reverse complement strand
GCTGCTGCGCCGCTGGCACTCTTCTGTCTCTGCTCTGATTCAGCCGCTGTTGGGGACAGCTACACAGGAGGAATCTGGCCTCAACAGCAGCAGCAGCAGCAGCAGCAGCAACAGCAGCAACAGCAGCAGCAGCAGCAGGGGCCAGTGGGGTGCAGCCTTAGATCGTGTTTTGCTGCTGCTGTATGGCCGCAAGGGGATAACCGGGGAGGTGTTTGCTGCTGCAGCAGGACCAGCAGCAGCAGCAGCAGCAGCAACACCAGCAGCAGCAGCAGCAACACCAGCAGCAGCAGCAGCAACACCAGCAGCAGCAGCAGCAGCAGAAGTTCCAGACGCACAGCGTGCTGCTGCTGCTGTCTCCTCATACCTGACGGAGACAGGATGGACTCTCGCTACTCGTTGCTGCTCCCTGCAAGCAAGACGGCCTTACCCCTGCTGCTGTTCTGCATGCAGCAGCAGCAGCAGCAGCAGCAGCAGCAACAGCAGCAGCAAGAGCAGCAAATGCTGCACCAGGGGAAGCGCATGCAGCACGTGGTGCCTGCCAGTAACATCTGAGAGTTTTGCTGCTGTGTCTGCTGCAGCTCTGAACGCTGCACAACTTGCTGCTGCAGCATCGCTGCCGCCTCATGCTGCTCCCGAGCCAGCAGCAGCAGCAGCAGCAGCAGCAGCATGCTTGTCTGACCCGAGATTGGTGGAGCTGCTGCTGGCCGATGTGCAGCTGCTGAGGGGCATATGCGAGGCGTTTGCTGCATGCATAGCCGTCGTCAG
>NW_013573787.1:0-647 GCF_000499745.2 Eimeria mitis | reverse complement strand
CTGCAGCAGACAGCAGCAGCAGCAGCAACAGCAGCAGCAGCAGCAGCAGCAAAAGCTGGTCTTCTTGGGTTCAAGATATGCACTTGCTGCTGCAGCCGCAGCTGCTGCAGCGCCTTGCCTCTGAGGCGGAGACACTTGCTTGGGGGCTGCTGCTGCTGCTGGAGGCCTTACATGAGCAGCTGCGTATGCCGAAGCAGCAGCAGCAACAGCAGCAGCAGCAGCAGCAACAGCAGCAGCAGCAGCAGCAGCAGCAAGACAGAGACTTGAAGCCCTTCATGCACTCTGCTGTCAGCGCAACAGCCCCAACTCTGCCGCAGGACGAAATTGCTGCATGCGCTCTTGCTGCCTTAGATGCTGCAGCAGCATGCAGGCGCTACCTCAAGGGTAAGCAGCAGCAGCAGCAACAGCAACAGCAGCAGCAGCAGCAGCAGCAGGAAGTTTATATCCGCTGTGCTGTTGCTGCGCTGGCAAATGCAGCGACAGCAAAAACGGCGTTGCTGGCATTCGGGCACCTCGCGGTGTACCTGCAGCAGCAGCAGTGCAGCTGCAGCAGCAGCAGCAGCAGCAGCAGCAGAAACAGCAGCAGCAGCAGCAGCAAGATGGATGGAGAGAGCAGCAAGTGCTGCTTGTGGGCAGCAGCAGCAGAG
>NW_013573786.1:3658-3845 GCF_000499745.2 Eimeria mitis | reverse complement strand
ATAGAGGGGGGCCCCCTGAACGCCAGAGGAGACCCTCCACCGTTTCTTTTGCTGCTGGGGCCCCCCCCCCCTCTCCCTAGGCAGCATATAATATATAATTTATTATTTTATTTTTATTTTTATTTTATTTTATTTTTTATTTTATTTTTGTTTTATTTTTTTTTATTTTTGTTTTATTGTTTTCTAT
>NW_013573786.1:3283-3589 GCF_000499745.2 Eimeria mitis | reverse complement strand
AGCAGCAGCAGCAGCAGCAGCAGCTGCTGCTGCTGCTGCTGCTGTTGCTGCAGTTGCTGCTGCAGCACTAGAAGCATGGTTACTAATAGAGGGCCCCCAATAAAGAAAAAGAGAAACGTATAAACACACAACAAAAAAATAAAAAAATAAAAAAATAAAAAAAATAAAAAACAAAAGACAGACGCATGCATGCATGTAGCAGCAGAATTTATTTATTTCTGTTTGTTTGTTTGTTTCTTCTTTTGCTGCCTGCAGCAACAGCTCACACCAACTGTGCAGCAGCAGCAACAGCTGCAGCAGCACTCA
>NW_013573786.1:2628-3022 GCF_000499745.2 Eimeria mitis | reverse complement strand
GCAGCAGCAGCAGCAGCAGCAGCAGAAACCCTCCTTCTTCCCTATCAATCCAATACTAACAACTTGAGCTCGGGTTTGCTTCAGCTGCATCTGCTGCTGCTGCTGCTGCTGCTGCTGCTGCTGCTGCTGCTGCTGCTGCGACCGCATCAGCAGCAGCAGCAGTAGAGCGTCTCCTTTCACCGTCGTCAATATCTTTTCCTTTTATTTATTTATTAATTTATTTATTTTATTTTATTTATTTATTTTATTTTATTTATTTTATTTTATTTATTTATTTTATTGGTTATGCTGACTGGGTTTAGGTTTAGCTTTACACATTTTATGGAATCTCTTTTTTGCTGCTGCAGCTAAATCAGGGCGTTGCTGCTGCACCTGCTGCAGCAGCTGCTTCGTT
>NW_013573786.1:1542-2528 GCF_000499745.2 Eimeria mitis | reverse complement strand
TTGCTGCTGCAGCTAAATCAGGGCGTTGCTGCTGCACCTGCTGCAGCAGCTGCTTCGTTCTGCTGCTGCTCTTCGGGAACTTCTTGCTGCGGATCATGCGGCGCGGGCGACTGCAGCAGCAACAGCAGCAACAGCAGCAGCAGCAGCAGCAGCAGCAGGAGGGCAGGAGGAGGAATGGCAGCAGCAGCAGCAGCAGCAGCAGCAGCAGCAGCAGAAAAGGAAGGGATTGTTTATGAGAGTAGCAGCAAAAGGAAATGCATATAACAATATATACACAGAATATATAAAATACACAAAAAGATATTAAAAAAATAAATATATGCTGCTGCTGCTGCTGCTGCTGCTGCTGCTGTTGCTGCTGCTGTTTGTTGCTGTGTTTGTGCTGCTGTCTTTGGTGCTTTGTTTGCATGCATCACGGGGTGTACAGGCACATGCAGACAAAACAATAAAACACAAACATATAGCAGCAGCAGCAGCAGCAACAGCAACAGCAGCAGCAGCAGCAGCAGCTGAAATGCACCACAGAGTAGAGAGAAGACCTCAGCACACATCCGCTGCTACTATAACTGCTACAGCAGTTCCTGCTGCTGCTGCTGCTGCAGCAGCAGCAGCAGCTCTATCTGCTGTTTCTGCTCCTGCAGCAGCAGCAGCAGCAGCAGCAGGTCTATCTGCAGTTTCTGCTCCTGCAGCATCAGCAGCAGCAGCAGCAGCAGCAGCAGCATGGATGCATGCATCTCACCTGCTTCTCTTTCCTCCTTTGAGTTTATAAGAAAGCTTAACAGCAGCATTGTTGCCGACAAAGGAGAGACCGATAGGCTGGGGGTGGCACAGACCCGAATGCTGCAGTGTATGCTTCTGTGTCAGGTTTAAGGGTTCATTTGTGAGAGTTATATTGTTAGTTTTCTTTATAAAACAACTCGTTTTCTTTATGCATTGCCATAGTAACTCAGCAGACACCATTTTCTCTACAAAAAGATGTATTATAC
>NW_013573786.1:493-718 GCF_000499745.2 Eimeria mitis | reverse complement strand
ATATATATATATATATATATATATATATATATATATATAAACTGAAATTGGTGGTATTGTGGTACCTGCAAGTTTTATGTTGACCCAGGAGCAGCAAGAGTTTCTTTTCTCTGTCTTTTAACTTTTTCTGTTTTTATATTAAAAATATATTTTTTATTTTATTTATTAATTTTATTTATTAGTTATACTATATATATACATGTATATATATATAAATACAAATAT
>NW_013573786.1:0-269 GCF_000499745.2 Eimeria mitis | reverse complement strand
GCATGCAGCAGCCAGCCCCAAAAAAGAGAAAGAAAGATCGAGTCGGTTTCTTAGGACCCTTTGGTTGCTTACTTCTATCATAACCCTAAACCCTAAACCCTAAACCCTAAACCCTAAACCCTAAACCCTAAACCCTAGCACCGTCACACACGTGAAGGGCCCATCTATACAGCTCTGATTATTAAAAAACACTCGGAGACGCCGCCAATACAATATATATAAATATATATATACATATATATATATATATATATATATATATATATATA
>NW_013573785.1:2747-3577 GCF_000499745.2 Eimeria mitis | reverse complement strand
TATATATATATATATATATATATATATATATATATGTATATATATATATATATATATATATATATATATAAGATATAATATATAATATAGAATATAGAATAATATAAATAGGAGCCAAAGAAAGGTTGTTGTTTTTGTTTTTGTTTTTGTTTATATATAAACAAAAGGAGACAGTTGTTTACTGTCTCCTTTTGTTTATTTTTGTTTCTTTTTGTTTTTTTTTATTTGTTTTTGTTTCTTTCTTTTTTTATCTCTTTATTGTTTCTGTGCTTTTATATTTATTTATTGTTTATTTATTTCTCTCTTTCTGTCTGCATCTCTTTTATTTTGTTCTTTCCTAAACCCTAAACCCTAAACCCTAAACCCCAAACCCTAAACCCTAAACCCTAAACCCTAGGGTTTATTGTTACTTGGTTGTTTATCTTCTTGCGGGGGCTCTCCTGCAGCAAAAAACAAAAAACAAAAAAAGTAAAAAATAAAAAAATAAAAACAAAAATAAAAAATAAAAATAAAACAAACGAGGAGAAACAACAGAAGAAGAAAATAAATTTTAAATAAAAAAACAAAATAAACAAAAAAACAAAAACAAAAACTAAACAAAGAAAAAAAAATAAACAAGCAACACGAACAAACAAAACACACAAACAAAGAAAACAAAAACAAAAGAAACAAAACAAAATAAACAAAATAAAATAAAATGAAATAGACAAAAAAAACAGAAAAAAATAAACAAAACAACGAACAAACAAGAACACAAAAACAAAAATATATAAATTTAATTATTCATAGCAATAAACAAGACATACATATAAATATATAAATATTAAAAA
>NW_013573785.1:0-1940 GCF_000499745.2 Eimeria mitis | reverse complement strand
ATATATATATATATATATATATATATATATATATATATATATATATATATATATTCATATATATTTATGTATACATATATACATCTATATTTAAATAAATAAATAAACAAATATATATATGTATATATGTATATATATATATATATATATATATATATATATATAAAATACAAAAAATATAAATAAATATATAAATAAATAAATAAATATATAAATACCTTTATTAGCGTGTTCTTCTTCCTCAATAAGCAAACAAAGTTTAGTTTTATCGTCTCTCACTCCCACAATAAAACAATAAAAATAAATATTTTTTGTCAATTCATATAAAGCATCTGCGGCCTCTTCCTCCATGTCAGGCGGCGGGAGAAGGCCTGCATGCAGCAGCAGCAGCAGCAGCAGGTGGAGCAGCAGCAGCAGCAGCAGGAGGTGGAGCAGCAGCAGGTGGAGCAACAGCAGCAGCAGCAGCAGCAACAGCAGCAGCAGCAGCAGCAACAGCAGCAGCAGCGGCAACACCAGCAGCAGCAGCGGCAAAAGCAGCAACAGCAGCAGCAGCAGCAGCAGCAACAGCAGCAGTAGCAGCAGCAGCAGCAGCAGCACGAGGTGGAGCAGAAGGAAAGAATAAGAATATCCTGCACTTTGTTTTTTTTTTTGTTTTTTTTGCTGTATATATATACATATATTTATTTATATTTATTTATTTATTTATTTATTTATTTATTTATTTATTTATTTATTTATTTTTATTTATTTATTTATATAAATACCTGAGAGACAGCATGGTATAGCTTGTGGAGGGTAAGCAGCAGCAGAAAGAGAAGAAGGGCATTTCCTTATTTGCTGCAGCGACAGTTTGCCTTTACACCCATAATCTATAAATAAAACTAATAAACTATCTCCTTCTCTCTTCTCTACGCGGGCTCTATACCACTGTATATACACACATAAACAAAAAAAAAAGAAAAAGAAAGAAAAAGGATTGAAAAAGAAGAAAAAAGGAGAGAAAAAAGAAAAAAAACGAGAAAAAGAGAGAAAAAATAAAAAAAATAAATAAAACTAATAAACTATCTCCTTCTCTCTTCTCTACGCGGGCTCTATACCACTGAAAAGAAACAAATAAACAAATAAAAAGAAAAAGAAAAAGAAAAAGAAAGAAAAAGGATTAAAAAAGAAGAAAAAAGGAGAGAAAAAAGAAAAAAAACAAAAAAAAAGAGAAAAAATAAAAAATAAATAAAAATAATACACTGTCTCCTCTCTACTCGTGCTCTATACCACTGTATATACACACATAAACAAAAAGAAAAAGAAAAAGAAAGAAAAAGGATCAAAAAAGAAGAAAAAAAAAGAAGAGAAAAAAGAAGAAAATAAATAAAACTAACAAATTGTCTCCTCTCTTCTCTACTCGGGCTCTATACCAATGTAAAGATACAAATAAACAAACAAAAAGAAATATAAACAAATAAAAAAAAGAAATAAAAATAAAAAGAAACAAACACAAATAAAAAAACAAACACAAATAAAAAGAAACAAATACAAATAAACAGAGAAAGCCAAGAAGAAAAAAAGGGAAAGAAAAAAAAATAAAAACAAAATAAAACAAAAACAAAAATAAAAAAACAAAAATAGAATAAAAATAAAATAAAAACAAAACAAAAATAAAACAAAAATAAAACAAATAAAAAAACAAAAAACAAAACAACAAAAAAAAATAAAATAAAAAATAAAATAAAATATTTTACTTGTTTGTCTTTTGCATGCATCCCCAGTATTGTTTCTCCTTTTCTCGGTAGGCCAGCTGGGGTGTATGTACAGTCTATCGTTGATTGTGTTTCTACTGTCTCCTTTATTTTTTTTGTTATTTCTTCTAGCTTATCGTTTCTTTCTTCCTTAAACAAACAAACACAATAAATACATATATATATATATATATATATATATATATA
>NW_013573784.1:2752-3847 GCF_000499745.2 Eimeria mitis | reverse complement strand
TATATATATATATATATATATATATATATATTTTATTTATGTTTATGTTCTGTGACGGGTCTGACTTCGTGGGGCACAGTGAATCCCTGCAGCAGAGATCTATCGAAGGGTACCCAATCTTTGGGGTGTATAAACACCTCTAAACTTTTAGCTTCTGGTGATGCATGCGGTGGGGGAGCAGCAGCATACTCCCAGGATGCATGCAGAGGGAGAGAGATAAATATATTCTCTGCCTTGCTGCCGGGTAGAGAAAGACCAAACCTAGTACCTCTATCACATACTAAATTAAACTCAGCATATCTCCCCCGCCGCAGCAGCAACCACCGTTGCTGCTGCTCTGTGTAGCTGCTGCAGCAGCGCCGCTGTACTATAGGTAAATATAAAGGAGCGAAGCTCTTAAGCCCATCTATACAAAATTCTTTCACTGCATGCAGCCCCATCATATCTTCATTTAGGTGATCAAAGAAAATACCACCAACACCCCGGGCCTCTCCTCTATGGGGGAGACGATAGTATGCATCAGCCCATACTTTAAACTTTGGATAGTAAGTTATATTGTGTCTATCGCATATATTTTTTAAGCCTCTATGAAACTCTATACAGTCCTCATCTATAACATATGCTGGTGATAGATCTGCACCACCACCAAACCACCATCTTATACTCTTACCTTCACGAAATAACTGAAACAAACGAAAATTTGCATGCGCTGATGGAGCCATAGGATTCTCCGGGTGTAATACCATAGATAAACCAGCAGCAAAAAAACTCACAGATGCAACGCTGCCACCGCCACACTCTAACACTCCTCCTCCTCCTCCTGCTGCTGCTGCTGCTGCTGCTGCTGTTGCTGCTGCAGCAGCTGATCCTCCTGCTGCTGCTGTTTTGGGGGCCATAAGGTCACGCAGCAACTCCTGAATTTTCTCCTGGCCGCCACCACACATAGAGAGAGCAGCAGACATCGGCAGTGAGCCCTCAACAGCGCTGACGTTTACCCCCGCCTTAGAGAAAACAACACCTTCCTGCAGCACGCGGGTGAGGCCCCCCCCCTGCCCGGGGCCCCTCACCCACTGGCTGTTACCGAAACGCTTCGCG
>NW_013573784.1:2351-2652 GCF_000499745.2 Eimeria mitis | reverse complement strand
AGAGAGCAGCAGACATCGGCAGTGAGCCCTCAACAGCGCTGACGTTTACCCCCGCCTTAGAGAAAACAACTCCCTCCTGCAGCACGCGGGTGAGGCCCCCCCCCTGGCCGGGGCCCCTCACCCATTGGCTGTTACCGAAACGCTTCGCTCGCTGCTGCTGCTGCTGCTCTGCTGCTACTGATGCCTCCAAAGCCTCTATCGCGCTGCATATTGCAGACTGAGCGCTGTACAGCTCAGATACCCACGCCTCACGAAAGGCGCCGTCCGGGTGCTCCTCGCGGCCTTCCTGTAGCACACAACA
>NW_013573784.1:1666-2251 GCF_000499745.2 Eimeria mitis | reverse complement strand
TATATATATATATATATATATATATATATATATATATATATATATATATATATATGTATATATATATTCTTGTGGTTGTTTGCTAATATATATATACAAGAAACAGGGATGCTCAGCTAGCACAGAGAACACACTATACAAGCCAGCAGCTGCTACATCAATACAGAAAAATATAAGACACGAATGCATGCATGCAATCGACGAGGCAAACAGAAATACAAGAACGCATGCATGCAACAGTTTATAACGAGCGCTGCACATACTCAGCAACCCATCGAGACTAAGGTGTATACAGAGAGCCCACAGGCTGGAGGCCCCCATGCATGCAAAAGACAACTAGAAAGCAACAAGCGGGGGAAGATGCAGCCTGAAAGAGAAAGAGAAAAAAGGAGAAGACGAGAGAAAAGAAAAAAGAAAAAGAGCAGGAAAGCACCAGCGGCTGCTCTTATATATAACCACCGGCACCAGCGATCCACAGTATCGATGCAAAAGGCAGAGAGAGAGAAACGCATGCACGTGAAGAAAGCAAGGAATGAGATATACATGAACTTACCTCCATTTTCTCTACGAGTGCTTTCTGAAGGT
>NW_013573784.1:868-1638 GCF_000499745.2 Eimeria mitis | reverse complement strand
CGAGCGGGGGGGGGGGCGGCAGGAGCGCCGAGAGAAAGCGAGAGAAAAAGAAAAGAAATGAAGCTTATTGATAAAAGACTCAATATATTGCAAGCTAAGAGAGAAAAAAGAAAGAAAAGAACAGTTTTTATCGCCTTTATACGCCCGCGCCCGCAGGTATTCAAGAAGTACAAGAGCGAGTTCGCCGGCGGATGCCTGATGGTCTTTTGTGTGATCCTGCGGGTGTCTAGGATTTTCTTTTGATTTAAAAGATTAAAAAGAAGAAATAATTTTAAAATATTTCAAATTTCAGCAATTTCGTTCATGGGAACATACAGGATTCCACCGGAAACCGAAAGGGATGGCGGGTGTTGGCGAGGGGGGGCGCCGAGTGCAGGTATATCGGGGGATACGGGGGCAAGCTGTATTTCTTCTTTCGTGATTAGGGTCTGATTAAATAATATATTTAAATTGCTTACTAAAAAGGTCAAAGATTCCGATATTTATTCAAATTTAGCTGCCTTTTCTTCTCTAGTGTTCACATCACCGTCGCTGGGCTGGGGGGGGCTCGAAGCTGCGGTGATGAGGGGCGCCAAGGACATGAACAGCCGGGGAATATCTTTCTGGGTTTTGCCCTTCTATTCATAATAAATTATTTCTTTTTATTTTCTCTAGAAACGCAACAAATACCTCTCACCGGCAAAAGCAAGGCATTGCAAACTCTCCCCATCCAAGTGTTCGGGTGTACGTGCAACTACCCCGCCGCCCTGCATGGCGTCAGCCCGCAGGAT
>NW_013573784.1:0-768 GCF_000499745.2 Eimeria mitis | reverse complement strand
TTTTATTTTCTCTAGAAACGCAACAAATACCTCTCACCGGCAAAAGCAAGGCATTGCAAACTCTCCCCATACAAGTGTTCGGGTGTACGTGCAACTACCCCGCCGCCCTGCATGGCGTCAGCCCGCAGGAGAAGTTCATTTATATTTTTCTCTCTAGCTGCTAGAATAAAGTGAATGTATTCTGTTCTAGTTTCTGTTTCTCTTCTCCTCTCTCTCTGAAACACTTGTCCTCCTCTCTTGACCTCCCCCCAATGAGTGTATTGAGAGCAGTTGCTGCCGCTAGCTGCTTGCTACTGCTGCGTAACGCTGCACGTTGTTCTGTGTTCGAAGCCAGGGGGTTCACGGCTCTCAATATACTGCTGAGCAGCAGCACAGTACCCTGAAGTGTTTGTCTGTATTCTCGTTGGCTACGGGGGTTGCTGCAGCAGCAGCTGCTGCTGCACTTGCTGCAGCTGCTGCAGATACCTGCGCTGCGTATAGATGCGCGAGTAACTCGCATGCATGCATGCCACTGCTAGCAGCCTCAGCTGCAGCATCTAGCCGGACCACCCCCCACCCCCAAACAGCCAGCTCGTAGTGTAGAGCTGTGTTGCAGCAGCAAAGTTTTAGTGCTGCAGCAACAAAGTTTTAGTGCTGCAGCAACACAGTAACAACAAACCCAGTGTAACGACAGTATCAGCTGTGCTTCAGTCTTATAAAGATGCAGAGTCTGCTGCACGCAAAAGACGAGTTGCTAGAAAAAGGCGCTGCCGCTGGAGAAATATATAT
>NW_013573783.1:2079-3577 GCF_000499745.2 Eimeria mitis | reverse complement strand
ATTTATATCTATCTATGTATATATATATATATATATATATATATATACCTATATATAAATATATTTACATATTATAAATATAAATAAATATATGTATACATAAACATATAAATATATAAATAAATATATAAATGAATAAATAAATAAAAATATATGTATATATATATATGTAAATAAATAAATATGTAAATGGGTAAATAAATAAATAAATAAATAAGCAAATACTAGATAACAACAATAATAATATACAACAAGAAAAAGAAAAAAACTAAAAACAAAAAATTGGGGTGTATAGGGAGGTGTGCATGCATGCAGCTGCTGAAGGAGACGTCCTTTTTGGTTGTTTTAAGCCCAAAAGAACTAAAAAAAGCAAAAGAGACAGATACAGATAAACAAATACCAGTAAACACAGTAAACCATTGTCTCCTTTTTTTTTGTCTCCTTTTCTTTTTTGTCTCCTTTTCTTTTTTGTCTCTTCTTCTTTTGCTGTCTCCTTTGTTTTTGTCTCCTCTTCTTTTTTCTTCTTTCTTTTTGTCTCCTCTTCTTTTGCTGTCTCCTCTTCTTTTGCTGTCTCCTTTCTTCTTGTCTCCTCTTCCTTTTTCTTCTTTGTAGTTGTCTGCTTTCTTGCTGTCTCCTCTTGTTTTGCTGTCTCCTCTTCTTTTTTGTCTCCTTTCTTTTTGTCTCCTCTTCTTTTGCTGTCCGTTCTTCTTTTTTGTCTCCTCTTCTTTTTTTGTCTCTCTTTTTTTGCTGTCTCCTTTCTTCTTGTCTCCTTTTTTCTTTTTCTTTTTTTGTCTCCTCTTCTCTTGCTGTCTCCTCTTCTCTTGCTGTCTCCTTTCTTCCTTTTTATTTGTCTCCTTTTTATTTGTCTCCTTTTTATTTGTCTCCTTTTTCTTTCTGTTTCTTTGTCGTTTCTTCTGTCTCTTCTTCTTTTGTCTCCTTTATTTCTTTTATCTCTATTTATCTCTATTTATTTTATTTTATTTTATTTTATTTTATTTTATTTTATTTTATTTTATTTTATTTTATTTTTATTTTTGTTGCTGCAGATGAACAGAAGCCAACGCCGTTCTCTTCTCCTCTATCAGCAAATGGCAGAAAACGTAATCTTTATTTTTATTTATTTTTATTTATTTTTATTTTTTATTTATTTTTATTTTTTTTATTTATTTTTATAAATTTATAAAACAAATATTATCTATTTATTATAAATTAAAAAAAGTAAATATAATTATTATTAATTTATTATAAAATCTTTTTTTATTTATTTTTATTTATTTTTGTTTATTTTTATTTATTTTTATTTATTTTTATTTATTTTTATTTATTTTTATTTATTTTTATAAATTTATAAAATAAATAAAATTAAATTAATATAATACCGAAACCACAAAAAAAATATTTTAATTTTTTTTTTTTTCTGTTTTTATTTATCTCTCTCAATAAAAAAAACAAAAAAATAAAACTAATGAGTACATTCCCCTCTCCCTTTATATTTTAT
>NW_013573782.1:3751-3852 GCF_000499745.2 Eimeria mitis | reverse complement strand
CAAGAGGCGCCGGTGGATTGCGTTTGCCATGGGTATGGTTGTGCAACTGCTGCGACTTTAGCGGTCGTCGGCGATCTCGAGTGCTCATTAGCAGAAGGATT
>NW_013573782.1:1976-3678 GCF_000499745.2 Eimeria mitis | reverse complement strand
TTACGGTGGTTTGTGTGATGAGCCGGAGCGGTTTTGTTTGGGAACGTATATCTCCTGCAGGGAACGTCCTTTGGCCTTTGTCGGCGATGCAGCCGGTGCGATGCAGACCCGTAGTCATCGGCTAGAGGAAAGACCGGGCGTGGGGTCTGTCAGCAAACGGGCTTGGGGGAGTTCACATATCTACTGCGTTGCGTATGGGATTGTAACTACACGTTGTTGCGACCCAGCGTGCCTGAGTGTGTACTGTGCGTTTGGGCGGAGGTTGCGAACAGCGATATGCATATATCAGTATGTCTATTGGCGTTATTTTACCATTGGGCGTGTTTGATTGGAGGCACAGTTTGCGTATGAAAGGCTGCCAAGTAGGCGACTCGGCAGCGTTGTGGTTGATTTTTTTTTTTTCGTGCTTGTCGTGCCGTTGCAGGCTGCTTGCGAACACGTATTAAGAGCGTTTGGGCTTGAGCGGTTTGGGAGCAAAGTGCAATTTTGTCTGCATATTTGGAAATCGCAGAGTCCTGAGATAAGCGCCAAGAGCGAAGGATTCCGTCCGGCGACGGAATGTCCGCGGAATCTCATACAGCCTTGATAGAGTTTGAGGATGGCTGTGGGTTTGGCAGGGGTGGCGGCGGATTGTTTTTTGCGTGTTTGTGTGCTTGTGCGAGGATTGTGGCCTTAGCTGTGGTTGGAGCTCCCCAAAGTTCATTCGTGGATGCATCCTTAGCTGTGCTAGGCCCATTTAGCTATGGTGATGCGAGTGCTTACATCCAGGAGCTCTGATTCAACGGTACTTCTTGTGATGAGCTGGATCGTCTCCGCTGCTCAACGCATACCTTTTGGGTGGAACGTTACGCGATCTTTTCGGCCATGCAGCCAGTGCGTTGCAGGAATGCAGTCGTCGATTTTAAGAAACGACCAGCAGGGCTTTTGTCAGTAGCGAGTGTTTGGGATTGGTAATAATTTGTTGTGGGGAATCTCCTGTTGGAGGCATAATTTGCCTGCGAAGGGCTGGCAAGCAAGCGACGCGGCAGCATTTTGGTAACGGATGTCGCTGCACTCGCTGCCATGCTGCAGCCTGTTTTGCATGGGAATGTGTCTTCTTGAGCTCGTGGGGAGTGAAGTGCAGTTTCGTGCCCGTAGTTGGGGATGGCAAAGGTACCACGCAAATGCCAAGATTCGCTCCGGTGGCGGAATGTTCAGGGACCCTCTCCGATCGCAGATAGAGTTAGCCGATGGTTGTGCGTTTGCAAGAGGCGTCTGTGGATTGCGTTTGCTATGGGTATGGTTGTGCAACTGCTGCGACCTTAGCGGTCCTCGCCGATCTCCAGTGCTTATTAGCAGCAGCATTTACACTAGTGCAGAGTTCGTTAGGGTGGGGCTATCCGGGTGTGGTCATGGGGAAGCGCCGATTTACGGTGGTTCGTGTGATGAGCCGGAGCGGTTTTGTTTGGGAACGTATATCTCCTGCAGGGAATGTCCTTCGGCCCTTGTCGGCGATGCAGCCGGTGCGATGCAGACCCGTAGTCATCGGCTAGAGGAAAGGACGGGCGCGGGTTCTGTCAGCAAACGGGCTGGGGGGAGTTCACATATCTACTGCGTCGCGTATGGGATTGTAGCTGCACGTTTTTGCGATCCGGCGTGCCCGAGTGTATATCGTGCGCTTGCGCGGAGGTTGCGAAGAGCGATATGCATATATCAGTATGTG
>NW_013573782.1:1716-1876 GCF_000499745.2 Eimeria mitis | reverse complement strand
GTGTGCTTGTGCGAGGATTGTGGCCTTAGCTGTGTTTGGAGCTCCCCAAAGTTCATTCGTGGATGCATCGTTAGCTGTGCAAGGCCCATTTGGCTATGGTGATGCGAGTGCTTACATCCAGGAGCTCTGATTCAACGGTACGTCTTGTGATGAGCTGGAG
>NW_013573782.1:1052-1616 GCF_000499745.2 Eimeria mitis | reverse complement strand
TCGTGCCGTTGCAGGCTGCTTGCGAACACGTATTAAGAGCGTTTGGGCTTGAGAGTTTTGGGAGCGAACTCCAGTTTCGTGTGTGTATTTGGGAATCGCAGAGTCCTGAGATACGCGCCAAGAGCGAAGGATTCCGTGCGGCGACGGAATGTCCGCGGAACCTCATACAGCCTTGATAGAGTTTGAGGATGGCTGTGGGTTGGGCAGGGGTTGCGGCGGATTGTTTTTTTGCGTGTGTGTGCTTTTGCGAGGAGTGTGGCCTTAGCTGTGGTTGGAGCTCCCCAAAGTTCATTCGTGGATGCATCCTTAGCTGTGCTAGGCCCATTTAGCTATGGTGATGCGAGTGCTTACATCCAGGAGCTCTGATTCAACGGTACTTCTTGTGATGAGCTGGATCGTCTCCGCTGCTCAACGCATATCTTTTGGAGGGAACGTTACTCGGTCGTGTGGGCCATGCAGCAAGTGCGTTGCAGGAATGCAGTCGTCGATTTCAGGAAACGGCCAGCAGGGGTTCTGTCAGTAGCGAGTGTTTGGGATTGGTAATGATTTGTTGTGGGATATCTC
>NW_013573782.1:521-952 GCF_000499745.2 Eimeria mitis | reverse complement strand
TTTCAGGAAACGGCCAGCAGGGGTTCTGTCAGTAGCGAGTGTTTGGGATTGGTAATGATTTGTTGTGGGACATCTCCTGTTGGAGGCATAATTTGCCTGCGAAGGGCTGGCAAGCAAGCGACGCGGCAGCATTTTGGTAACGGATGTCGCTGCACTCGCTGCCATGCTGCAGCCTGTTTTGCATGGGAATGTGTCTTCTTGAGCTCGTGGGGAGTGAAGTGCAGTTTCGTGCCCGTAGTTGGGGGTGGCAAAGGTACCACGCAAATGCCAAGATTCCATCCGGTGGCGGAATGTTCAGGGACCCTCTCCAATCGCAGATAGAGTTAGCGGATGGTTGTGCGTTTGCACGAGGCGTCTGTGGATTGCGTTTGATATGGGTATGGTTGTGCAACTGCTGCGACCTTAGCGGTCGTCGCCAATATCCAGTGCTC
>NW_013573782.1:0-378 GCF_000499745.2 Eimeria mitis | reverse complement strand
GGGAACGTCCTTCGGTCTTTGTCACGGATGCAGCCGGTGCGATGCAGCCCCGTAGTCATCGGCTGGAGGAAAGGGCGGGCGCGGGTTCTGTCAGCAAACGGGCTTGGGGGAGTTCACAGATAGCTGCACGTTGTTCAGATCCAGCATGCCTGATTGTATATCGTGCGTTTGGGCGGAGGTTGCGAACAGCGATATGCATATATCAGTATGTCTATTGGCGTTATTTTACCGTTGGGCGTGTTTTGTTATAGGCACAGTTTGCGTTTGAAGGGCTGCCAAGTAGGCGATTCGGCGGCGTTGTGGTTGATGGAGTTTTTCGTGCTTGTCATGCCGTTGCAGGCTGCTTGCGAACACGTATTAAGAGCGTTTGGGCTTGAG
>NW_013573781.1:14874-17989 GCF_000499745.2 Eimeria mitis | reverse complement strand
CAGTGGCAAGAAGAAGATGAACGTGAGCAGCGGGAGTTGGCTAGGCTTATTGAGGAGCAGCAGCAGCTGCAGCAAAGGGTGCAGCAGCAGCGGCGGGAGATAGAGGAGGCGCAGCAGCAGTGTAGAACTGTGGTGACGCAGCGAGCCTTTCTAAAGTGGGGTTTGCTGCAGGCAGCAGTAAAGAAAGCAGACACAGCGCAGCAGCAGCAGCAGCAGCTCACCATGAGGCTGCTGCAGCAGTTCCTCAACAAACGAAGAATCGAAGCAGCAGTCAAGCAGCAGCAGCCGGAAGAGCAGCAGCAACACTCGCAGCAGAACCGGCAGCACACAGCAGCACAGCTTGCAGCAGATGCTGCAGCAGCTGCTGCTGCTGCTGATGCTGAGCTGACAGCCTTCTGGCCACCGACATACAGCAGCAAGAGCTGCAGCAAGCACAAGTCACACGCTTACAGTGCTGTCAACAGCAGCCGCAGCCACCGACGCAGCAGTAGCAGCAGCTGCAGCAGCAGCAGCAGAAACTGGAGCAGCAGCAGCAGCAACAACGACATAGCTGCATTCTCCCGCTCGACACCAGCGAGGCACAGGCCTTCAGGTGTACATACACTGCAGAACGGAGAGCTACATACGCCTCGACACCCGCAGCGCTCTCTCCGCGCAGCAGCAGTTGCTGCTGCTGCTGCTGTTGCTGCTGCTGCTGCTGCTACGCTAGGACACAAAGCCTCAGCAAAGAGGGGCGGGGCCTCGCTGTTGAATGAGCCGCAGAGCAAGAAGCATCGGCAGGCCACGCAGCAGCAGCAGCAGCAGCAGCATTCACAGAAGCAGCGCCTGGTTTGCGTTAAGAAGGAGCCGCAGCAGCAGCAGCAGCACTCGCAGCAAAGGCAGCAGCTGGTGCAGCAGCAGCAGCAGCACAAGCGTGAGTGTGCACAGCAGCACGCGCTGCAGCAGCCGCGCAAACTGACGCAGAAGCAGCTGCAGCAGCGAGCTCAAGCCCTTATAGCAGCAAGACAAGCTCTAAGGAGAAAGAAGCAGGCCGCGCTAGCAGCCGAAGCAGAATGCAGCAACAGCAGCTGCAACAGCTACAGCAGCAGCAGCGGCAGCAGCACCTGCGACAGCAGCGCCATCAATATCAACAAAATCGCCAAAGCGTGGGACGAAAGACTTGCGGTGAGTCGCAGCATCAGCAGCAGCAGCAGCAACACCTAGAGCAGCAGCAGCAGCAGCAGCAGCAATATCTCCAGCAGCAGCAGCAGCAGCAGCAGCAGAAGCAACAGTACAGCACATCAGCAGCAGCAGAAGCAGCAACGCCTCCAGGAGCAGAACTAGAAGCAGCAATACCTACAACAGCAGCAGCAGCAGCAGCAGTACCTACAGCAGCAGTAGGTAGACACTGTGTAGTGTGTGCATGCGCTCGTTTTGATACATCTCTTGTGCTGTTGCTGCTGTTGTGTATGTTTCTGCTGCTGTTGCTGCTGCTGCTGCTGCTGCAGGCGCATAGAAGACATATGCTGCAGTCCTTAATGCCCCTTCCTCTGCGGCCTTCTGCTGACGTGGAGACGGACAGTACAGCTGCTGGCGCGACGAGCTCAACAGCAGCAGCAGCAGCAGCAGCCCCAACAGCAGCAGCAGCAGCAGCAGCAGCAGGAACAGGGGCCGGCGGATGTGCAGGGCCCAGCGCTGCTGCTGCTGCTGATTCTGCTGCTGATGGTGATGCAGCCACAGGAGAGCGGAAGATCCGTGTCGGGCCTGCGGTGCTGCAGTGGGAGACAATGAGTTCTATAGAGGAGGCATTGGGGCCCACAGCCCGGCGGGTATTTGCAGCAATGCAGGGTGTGGGGTGTTCTGCTGCTGCTGCTGCTTCTGCTGCTTCTGCTGCTTCTGGTGTCGGTGTCTCCGCCTCAGCCCCCCTGCTGCAGTATACCCGCTGCAGTGGGGGGCCGGCGCCAAAGCATATACAGCGGGAGGTTCTCCGTGCTGTTCATGTACGCAACCTGCTGCTGCTGCTGCTGCTGCACTGTTGTAGCTGCTGCTGCAGCTATGCTCGCGTCTTGCTGCTGCTGCTGCTGCGGCGGCGGCTGCAACTATGCTTTCGTCTTACTTCTGCTGCTGCTGCTGCTGCTGCGCTGCGGTGGCTGCGGATCTTTTCTCGTCTAGCTGCTGCTGCTGCTGCAGCTGCTGCTGCTATGTTTGTTTGTACAACAGAACTGGGTTGCTGCAGGTGTTTGTTTTTCTTGTTTGGGTTGCAGATTGGGTATCAGTGCTCGTGCTGCTGCTGCGTGTTCTGCATCTGTTTTGCTTCTGCTGCTGCTGCTGCTGCTGCTACTGTTGCTGCTGCTGCAGACTAGGCTGTCTAGGCGAGAGCCCCCCTTCTTCTGTCTGCCCGAGGTCCGCCTTGCTGCCGTTGCTGACGCCTGCCACCCCATAAGCAAACTGACATCTTTCACAGGGGAGAGATTCACAAGGCCAGGGGAACGCATCTGGGTCTTTGGTGCTCCCTATCCAGTTGCTGTTTGGGTCGGGCCCCCCATCAAGGTAGCTGCTGCTGCTGCTGCTGCTGCTGCTGCTGCTTCTGCTGCTGCTGCTGCTGCTGGTGCTACTGCTAGTGCTTCTGCTGCTACTGTTCCTGCTTCTACTGCTTTTTACTTCTGTTAGTGCTGCTGCTGTTGTTATTGTTTCTGGGCCAGGAGGCAATCCGTTTGTTGACGCGTATGCAGCAGCAGCAACAGCAGCAGCAGCAGCAGCCGCAGCAAAGAACGAGGGTTGCAGCAACCCCGTGTATCGTGCTGCTGCATCGCAGCTGGTGTTGTTTTTTTTGTGTTTGTGGTGGGGTTGGCTGCAGAAAGGAGAATTCAAAATCCTGGGGATCCGCACAGGAGAATTTCTGACGCCAGCTGAGGGGGCCGAGGCGGCGAAGGAGCTGCAACCCACGGGCCAATACGACAGCATCAGGACATGTGATATTTATGTGCGCTGCTGCTGTTGCTGTTGCTGTTGCTGCTGCTGCTGCTGCTGCTTTGTTGCGTTTGCAGCTTGCGGTGCGTTGTCCTTGAGTGTATATATATATATATATATATATATATATATATATATATATATATATATATATATATATATATAT
>NW_013573781.1:13745-14792 GCF_000499745.2 Eimeria mitis | reverse complement strand
GTTTGTGTTTGTGTTTTGGTGGGGTTGCTGTGCTGCAGCCGGATGCTTCGGACGTTCAGGGGCAGTGGAAGCAGCGGGTGAACGATGCATTGCGGGAGGCGAAGGTTTCCTGCGATCCCCGAGAGGAGGAGTTTGGGGTTAAGCGTTTCTCTCGGGGGTGTAGTGACGACGGAAACTCTATTGTACCTTTTGTTGCTGTTCCTTATAAGGGGCTTGAATTCTCCTCTATACGCAGAGCCTGTCCCCTTGCCTTCGTGCAACACACGGGTGCGTGTGTTGCCTCTTGCTGTTGCTGCTGCTTTTGCTGCTGTTGTTGCTGCTAAAGTTGCTACTACTCTTGCTGCTGCTGCAGCTGCTAGTGCTGCTGCTTCCCCAACAAGTAGCTCCTCCCCAGCATCAGGAAGTAATGTCTTTGGAGTTGCTGCTGGACTTGCTGCTGCTGCTGCTGCTGCTGTTGCTGCTGTTGCGGCGCTCACGTGCAGGGGAACGCTTACCGGGAGCTGAGGTTCTGCGGGGTCCGTGGGCGAAGTGGCGGCGGCAGCGGGCGACGGTCTGTGTACACCAAGTGCTGGTGAACGGGCTGCCCCTCTACGTCTACTCGAACAACCCACAGGCAAGCAGGAACGGCCTTACTCTTGTATGGGGTGTTGCAGTGGCTCGGCTCCAGTAGCAGCAGCAGCTAATACGGATGCAACTAGGGGTGCATTGAGCGGCCTGCAGCTGCAGCTGTTGCTGGCGAGTGAAGGGGTGGGGTGCTGTGCAGTTTGTGTTTGGGGTGTATGTTGCAGGAGCCCTTGAACATGGGCGATGAGCTATGCCTCAATATGCTACAGTTTCCTGGTTTCCTCACGGACACATTCTTAGCAACATTGGGGCTTATAAAAAGGAAACGAGCGAATGCAGAGAGCGTGTTAGAGAACCTAAGACTACAGGGTTACACATCACCGCAGTGGCTGCAGCGGTGTTTTCTGCTTAAGTACCCGCTTAACTATGAGGATATATGCTCGCGGGGGTCGCTAGAAACCGTGAGGCTTCTAGAGTTAGTCT
>NW_013573781.1:13302-13645 GCF_000499745.2 Eimeria mitis | reverse complement strand
TTTGAGCGGCCTGCAGCTGCAGCTGTTGCTGGCGAGTGAAGGGGTGGGGTGCTGTGCGGCTTGTGTTTGGGGTGTATGTTGCAGGAGCCCTTGAACATGGGCGATGAGCTATGTCTCAATATGCTACAGTTTCCTGGTTTCCTCACGGACACATTCCTAGCAACATTGGGGCTTATAAAAAGGAAACGAGCGAATGCAGAGAGCGTGTTAGAGAACCTAAGACTACAGGGTTACACCTCACCGCAGTGGCTGCAGCGGTGTTTTCTGCTTAAATACCCGCTTAACTATGAGGATATATGCTCGCGGGGGTCGCTAGAAACCGTGAGGCTTCTAGAGTTAGTCT
>NW_013573781.1:7021-13202 GCF_000499745.2 Eimeria mitis | reverse complement strand
CTGCCCCTCTGCAGCTGTCCGAGCAGCATCAAGCTCAGACGCATTGCACTACGGCTGCTCCGGCTGCCCGAGGCCTATGCTAGTCTTCCTCCTCACGAGCTGGGGCCTCTTCTTGAGAGCCACTGGGTTGTCGTAGAGGGGGGGGAAAAGGAAGAAGGCGGCGCCTCTGTGATGCAGCGCCTCCTTCGGGCTCGAGACTGCTGTCGCCTCTGCTACAAAACACACCCCGTGGCAAAGGCTTTCCCCCATATGGGGTGGAGATACAGGTCTCCCCTAGAGCAGGGAGAGGCCTCTCACGAACAGCTCTAAGTTTTTTGTCAAGCTATAAGGGTCTACGCGACGGGGCCTGGCGGTTCTGTAGTTAACTGAAGCGAATACCCACGGAAACCTTGTGGCGGAGGCACACTTTCTGAAACACCCTGCAAGTTCAGCTGCGATTCAGTACTTTCTCCAGGTCTTATGTCTCTCACCGAAGCACGCATGGGGGCGGACAGGGCACAGTTCAAGAAACAGCCAGTATATTCATGTAGCAAGCGTCCGGCGACTTTGCTTTCTGTGGTATCGACGGCGCTGTTGGGGCCTCCGGGCTGTTACTTGTTTTTTCTTTGNCGGCGACTTTGCTTTCTGTGGTATCGACGGCGCTGTTGGGGCCTCCGGGCTGTTACTTGTTTTTTCTTTGTTTTGCTGACTTCGAATTCTAGAAAGCACGGACGCCGAAGTTCTTCGCCGTCGCCTTTCTCTGAATTGCTTCACACACACGATGGGGTGCTCGTGAGTGCGACCAGGCCATATCCAGAGCAAAGCTTCTAGTTCGTGTCAAGAGATGTTTTCTCTCTCCTGCTCACGACGCTGGCTTGTGCATGTGGCGACGGGTTTCGTAGCATATCAGTAGTGGAGAGATGTCACAGCTTCTTCCGCCTCCGTGGGGTTTGAAGGTTGCATACTTCTCTGCGTCGTCTTATCCTTCGGCAAGGGATTTTCGCAAGGCTTTCTTCCTCCTGCTTAGTGTGTAGGGGGAAATGAAGGCGTGCTACTACTCGATAGCCTTTGAGCGTCTACTGCCCAATGCCTCATGAGATGGCGATATAACTGTTATGTTGCGCTTGTCTTCTGGGGAATATACGGATGCACAATTGCAGTCTACCTGAATGGAAGGAGTGGCGCGTGCTCCCTCCCGCACATAAAATATCGCTTTCATGTATATTTAACCCCACTTTTGTGGGGAGAATGCCGGGATTCAGTGCATTGGTGAGCGGCTCTCTATTGCAGCTGAATGCGACACAGGAGATGAAATGGGCATATTCGCTGAGTCTATCCGCAACAACGTAAGTGTTATCACCGCATCTGACTGATGGTTAACACACCGTGAAAGCCACAGAGATATCCTTCCAGACCTGCCTAGGAATGGAGCAGTTGTCGAAGCACCCTGGCTTGAGCGCTTTACTCTGGTTATGTGAGGAAGCATTCTTCGGCTGATGGGATGCATCCAGGTCCACCGAAAGGATCTATCCTCAGGCTCCATTGGCGTTTTGACCCCAACCTGCCCTGCTGAAGCATTGTCGTACATTTTGCACAAAACGTCTGTAGGAAGCGAAGCTGGAACATGTAATATACCGAGTCGTCGCTCCATCTGGTACCATATGAGTCTGTCGTCAATGCTGTAGCGCTTAATCTCTCGCCCCTTGTCGAGCTTGACAAGAGCAGCAATCGCGTGAGTAACGAGAGGAGATAAGTTAGAAGAGTTAGAGAGCATCTCAGTCACTACTTCTGTGAGATACTTGATAAACTTGGCTGTGAAGTTGTACTGCGTGAGCCGGCAACGCCATCAAACGCCTCTCTCACTTTCGAATTAAGGAAGTGACGAGAGAGAGTATGCAGCAACGATCTCACTGTTCTGACCGATAATTAATTCCGGCCTGAACCCCCGTAGCTTGCGGGGGACTGCTTATCTGTCTAAACTGTTGGCTGCCTGCCACACAGGCTATGTCACCTCTCCATTGCAAGATGGTGTCTCACGGGAATGAGAATGAGTAAACTGTGATCAATTACGTGTTTATATGTGTAGTTAGCTTGTTGAGAGTGAATTTTCCTAACCTTACTGTGCCACTGCAGTCTGTTGATAACAAAAACACTTGTCTGTATGGGGGAATGCGAGTACTGGAGACAATTTCACGATTCCGACGATTATTCTAGCAGCTGCTACTTTGCCCTGCATCTAGTTGTTTGCTTTTACTTGCTAGTTTAAATTTAAAAAAAAGATCTGTTTGGACAAGATACTGCAGTTAAAAAATTTCTTGCCTCGCGTATCTCAATGTCAGCATTGCCCCAGTAAAATGCAGGGTGTCGCTAATATAAGGGGATCAAGGGATGACGTTCCGGTAGCATGACTCGAAGTCGACGAGCCTCTGAGCATCCAGGAAGCGGCAACTTCTGAATTGTCGGTGTCGCCGCTGGAGTTCGTTCAGGTGCATCTGCAAAAAGGCAACCATGTAACATTAGTTATTTGTGTAGAAAATAAACGCCATTGTGGTTTTTCACATGTACAAGCTCTAGCGCACTCCACAAGAGTGCCAAGTTTTCCTGGATATTCTGGTTGAAAATCAGTGCATCGTCCAGGTATATCGCCATACACCGCCCTTTGGGCGCACCAAATCGCAGTTGGCCTGTCGTTACATTGTGAGCCGAGGGGCACACAAGTGCGTTCTAGCTTGCAAGTGCAGGCTTGGAACCCAGTACTGTGTCTGTCATCTGGATACGGTGGAGTATGGGAGAAACCGCCAGCGGCATCAAATGGCAACGTGACCGCTGATAACTCTGTACAGCCACAAACTAACTTATTAACACTTTCCAATTTCATGGCACTCTTAATGTGTTTATAGCCTCGATGTATGTGACCTGCTTGATGACAGTCGAAGCAGGTCAGTCGCTCTGTTGGAACCCGTAGCTTTCACTCGCTTGCTGACCTCTGTTACATTTCATTTTATGCATCTGGATGGGAATGGTACCCACGTCTCCTGTGAACATGTTTGCTTTTTCTCGCAATCATGCTGTGCGAGTACGTGCATCGGGAGTCTTCAGCGTTATCTGAGGACCCTAGCGAGACGTTATCGAGTTAAAGCCCCTCTAGAAGCATGAATTCTTAAACCCCTTTTTGCAGCGTACAGCGACGCCGTAGTTTGTTGTTTAACGCTTATTCGGTTGCCGAGGAAGACAGCTGTGATCTACAACGGAGTAGAACTACTTGAGATAAAAATTTCCAAGTGGCAACGGGCTTCCTCTCCTCTCACCAGACAGCCTGAGGCAGGCAGCTCAAGGACCTGGATCGGCGGCAAAGAAGGTGGCTTAGCACGAGCTGCAACGCACCGTGCTGAAACACATGCTGCAGCGCAACTCCAGATGCATGCACAACCAATCTCCTTAGCTGTATGAATTAACAGTATCTACGATTGCTGCCCGCTTACTTAGCCATCAGTGCCAGTCTGCACGCAAGTTGGAATACACAGACTAGCGTCACATAGACAGTGCTACACTAGTACCTCGCCAGCAGCATTTCCCCTGTACTCTGTCTCTACACGGAATGCCTCGAGGCCCTGGATGCAGCACACACGGCGTATACTGTTGGTGCACGCGGGGCACCCCCAGAGGCTGCCTGTTGTAGTGGGAGCTCTGGGCCCTCTTCTCTGTATGTGTGTGTACTCCTCATAGTATNAATTCTTTCTGCCTACTATAATTATTAATGTGAGTTTAAACCAAAGACAGGGGCCCTGAAACATCCTCTTCATTGCAGTGGGCCCGCAGGGGCCCTTCGGCTGTAGTGGAGGCCCCCCAAGCCCGGCCCCTTGTCCCGTGGTGTTTGTATCCCTTTTTTTTTCTCTCATTTTGCCTCAGTTTGTGGCGCCAGTGTTTTTTTAATGTATTAAACTGCCTCGGTTTTACAACGCAGAGGAGCAGCAGCTGCTGGGGTGAAGGGGCGGGGGCCTCCTGGGCGGGTCGCGAGTTATCGTTTTTGTGTTGGTGGTGTGGGAGGCCGTCTGCCTCCTCCTGTAAACCCCCTGGAGTTTATTGAAGGGAAACATATAAACACTTAGTATATAACACAGACAGGAGGAGATGTTCGGAGCCGCAGCCCCCGGGACAGCTGCAGGGGGGGGCCTCTTCGGCTCGGCCTCACAGACCCCAGCAGCAACAGGAACAACCACCGGCCTCTTTGGGGGTGGTGGTACAACAGCAGCAGCATCAGGAACAACACCAGCAGCAGGCACAGGAGTAGCGAATACAGGCGCTGCAGCTAACACCGCAGGGGCCCCAGCCACAGGTGGAACAGGCTTTGGTTTGTTTGGGGGGGCCTCCTCAACTACTCCTGCAACAAATACTACAGGGGGGGGCCTCTTCGGGTCTACTGCTACTGCTGCTCCTGCTGCTTCTGCTGCTCCTGCTGCTGCTTCCGGGGGCCTCTTTGGGAATACCACTACCGGCACTACTGGGGGGGGCCTCTTCGGCAGCAGCAGCGGAGCGAACGCAGCAACAGGCACAGGAGGAGGGGGCCTCTTTGGTGGTCTTTCCACGGGTACAGCTGCCCCCAGCAATACTGCTGCTGCAACTCCTGCAGCAGCAACAACGGGGGGCCTCTTCGGTACCACGGCAGCAACAGGAACAGCAGCACCTGGTGCAGCAACAGGGGGAGGCCTCTTTGGGGCTCCCAAGCGTACAGCATCAACTCCGACAACAGGGGGTCTCTTTGGCAGCAGCACGAACACCGGGGGTGGTCTCTTTGGTAGTAGTAGCAGCAGCAGCAGCAACGCCACCAGCAGCAACACGGGGGGCCTCTTCGGCAGCAGCAACACGGGGGGAGGCCTCTTCGGCACTAGTAGCAGCAGCAGCAATACTGGCGGAGGCGGCCTGTTTGGAGGCAGCAGCAACACTGCCAGCAGCAGCAGCAGCAGCAGCAGCAACGGGAAGGGAATCAACATAAGCACAGCGGCATTTGGGGCGATAGACTGGCGTGCTGCTGCGCTGCTGCCGCGGCAGCCCACACTAGAGAGTCTGGGTCGGGTGCTGCAGCAGCTGCCTCAGGGGGCCCGCGAGGTGGAGATACACCTGAGAGAGCAAGAGAGACAGCTGGAGTCTCTGCAGGCCCAAACCCTCGCCTTAAAGAAGTATGTTCTCTCTGCGCCTCGCTGCGCTGCTTAGCATGATAGATACTGTGACGCCACCATGATGAGGGTTTAGGGTCTAGGGTTTAGGGTTTAGGGTTTAGGGTTTAGGGTTTTTGTCTCAGGTCGTTCGGATCCTTAGAGGGAGGCCTGGCGGCAGAGGCAGCGAGGGTAGCGGCTGCGGGGCACCGCGTCGCCGTAGCTAGCCGCCAAAGCAACGCCGTGAGGCCCTTGCTGGAACGCGACAAGGTGAGGGTTTAGGGTTTAGGGTTTAGGGTTTAGGGATGGGGAGGCAGATGCTTTCTTGCATAGAGGCGAGGCCCCCAGACCACCTGACGGGGGGCCCCAAGAGCTGTCAGGAGATGGGGGCCCCTAGGGGGCCCCCGTCTCCAGGCCTCATACCTCTGCAGTGCTGCTGCAGTGGGGTGGCTGCGCCCCCAATGCATGCATGGTGGCTGCATGCTGCTTTTCTGTTGCTGCTGCCTTCATCAGAATGTTTGTCTTCAAGTTGAACAGCTGTATCAGCAGCTCGTACAGAACCTCGCCGTTGCTGCAACAGGTGCTGCAGCACAAGGAGCAGCTGTGCCGTGCGCGCTGCCTTTACAGGTGCAGCTCTACCCACACTAGCTAGCTAGCCAGCTAGCTAACCAGCTAGCCAGCTAGCCATACAAGCAACAGCTAGCCAATCAAGCAGCAGCTGCCTCGTTGCTTCTGCTCAGCTGTAGCGCAGGAAGTCAGCACGAACCTGCGGCAACTGCGCCGACGGCAGCTTAGGGTTTAGGGTTTAGGGTTTAGGGTTTAGGGTGGGGGGTAGTTGTGTTTCTGTTTGTTTCTCAGGTCCCGTGTGCACTGGCTACGCCCTGCATCCAGCAGCTGCTGCAGTCTGTTGAGGCAGCCCGGGAGCGGCTGCATCTGTTGGAGGCTCAGGTTCAAGAGCTGCGTTGTGCCCAGGAGGGGGGCCCCTCCGATGGGTATGGGGGCCCCTCTCTTGGTGGTACCCAGCAGTCAGCAGGCTGTGGGGGCCCCTC
>NW_013573781.1:4007-6956 GCF_000499745.2 Eimeria mitis | reverse complement strand
GGGGGGGGGGGGGGCAGCGCCACGTTACTATCCGTCTCTGCTGGTAGAGTGACCTTGCTGCGTGCTGCTTGTGTATAAAGAGGTGTGCATGCGGGGTCGGGTGTGGTGGTTGTTTTTGGCGTGCTGTTGCTGCATGGGGCTGTGTCTGCTGTTGCTGCTGCTGCTGCTGCTGCTGTTGCTGCTGTTGCTGCACCGCAGGCGCTTGTATTAGTGGAGGCGGCGCAGGAGGCCCAGGAGGCCCTGGAGCAGGCAGGAGTTAAGGTGCTGCCTCCCAGCGAAGATGAAGAGCCAGCAGACATGCAACCCACCCAAGGTAAACACAACACACCATCGGGCTGCCTCTCGTCCCTCGGCCTGCTACTGCAGCAGCTGCTGTTGCAGCTGCAGCTGCTGCTGCTGCAGCTGCTGCTGCTGCAGCTGGTGCTGTTGCTGCTGGCGAGTGTGCGTTGTGTGAAGGGTTGTGGTGTTTGTCGTTTTGGGTCGGTGGCCCCAGGGTGCGTGTTGGTTGTTTCTGCTGCTGCTGCTGCTGTTGCTGCTGCAGGAGATAAAGCGTCTTTGGGTGGAGGCGGGGGGGCCCTCCTGGGTACTAACACTTCTCTGCTCGGCAGCCTCCAGCAGCCCAGCACACAGACAGGAGGGGGGGGCCTCTTTGGATCGTCAGGGGCCCCACAGGGTGGCGGCGGTGGTTTGTTTGGTGGGGCCTCTGGCGGTCTCTTCGGTACACAGAACACAGCCCAGCAGCAGCAGCAACAGCAGCAGCAGCAGCAGGGGGCCCCTGCCACAGGAGGTTTATTTGGGACGACAGGTGGGGGGGGCCTCTTTGGTGCTGCAACAAATGCTGCAGGTGGTGGCGCGCAGACAGCAGCAGGAGCTGCAGCACCAAAGACGGGGGGCCTCTTCGGCAGCTCTAGCACAGGAGGTGGGGGCCTCTTCGGTTCGGGGGGCCCCCAGGCCACCACCACCACCGGGGGAGGGGGCCTCTTTGGGGCCTCCAGTAATACTCAGCAGGGTACTGGGGGGGGCCTCTTCGGCAGCAACCAGCAGCAGCAGCAGCAGCAGCCGCAGCAGCAGCAAACCACAGGGGGCCTATTTGGGTCCACCACAACAACACCGAGCGGTGGGGGTGGGGGCCTCTTTGGGGCCTCCACAGCGGGGACAGGTGGGGGGTTGTTCGGTAACACCCAGCAGCAGACAAACACTGCAGGGGGAGGGGGCCTCTTTGGGGCCTCGACCAACAACCAACAGGGTACTGGGGGGGGCCTCTTTGGGGCCTCCAGCAACACTCAGCAGGGTACTGGTGGCGGGGGCCTCTTTGGGGCCTCCAGCAATACTCAACAGGGTACTGGGGGGGGCCTCTTTGGGGCCTCAACTGGCACACAGAATACTGGGGGGGGCCTCTTCGGGGCCTCCACAGGCACACAGAATACTGGGGGGGGCCTCTTTGGGGCCCCTAAGACAGGACAAACGGGGGGGGGCCTCTTCGGTAACACCCAGCAAGTTGGGGGGGGTCTGTTTGGTGCGAAGAAGTGAAGTGCTGCTGACAGCGTGAGAGAGCAGCAGCAGATGCACTAGCATTAGACTCCGCGTTTGTTGCTGCAGCAGCAGTTGCTTGTGCTGCTACACCAGTAGTTGCTGCCGCTGCTGCAGCAGTCGCTTGTGCTGCTGTCGCAGCGCTTGCTGCAGCAGCAGCAGCAGCAGCAGGTGCAGCAGCAGCAGCAGCAGAAACTTTTGTGTCTCTACCGCTTTGTCGGCCGGATGAAGAACCGAACGACCCGCCAATGTCACAAACAGCATCAGCTGTTGCAGGTCTCCTTGGGGCCCCCCATAGCATTTTATTATTATTATTATTATTATTATTTTTATTATTATTATTATTTTTACTATTATTATTAATATTATTATTGTCACTATTAGTAGTAGTAGTTTTGAGTCTGTAGACTTCATGCACCCCTTCTCCTCGCGCATAGCTCTCTTTCTCACTTATATCTTCTCCCCTCTGCAGTCAGAAGGGGAGCTCTCGCGGGAGCTGCATAGGAAGCCCCAAGAAAGAGAATGCATGCGCATGCATGCATAGAGGCACAGGAGGAGCTGACTGCAGGGGCCATTGCCCTCTCTCACCTCATCGTAGATACGCCGATGTTTTACTGTGTACGTACACAAGAGAATATATACACTTGCATGCATCAGAGTGCCAGGTGTATGCACAGAAAAACCTGCATGTACACCTGAAACGCATGCTGACTCTCCCAACTATCCCCCACAGTAGCTAGAGGGTACAAACGGTTGTTTATGTGTACTACTCAGTCTACGACAAATCATATATATATATATATATATATATATATATATATATATATATATATATATATATATATATATATATGTTTATATATATATATATATATATATATATATATATATATATATATATATATATATATATATTATATATATAATATATATATATATATATATATATATATATATATATATATATATATATATATATATATATATATATATGTCTGCGACAGATACAGAGACACAGAGCTCCTCTAAACCCAATCATTTCATTCCTCCTACTGGAGAGCTGACAAGAACAGAAATATTAAGAAACGGAATTTTGGTTCGCAGGCGCGAAACTGTGCGTGTAGCGTAGCTGAGGTGTACGTACACCTCAGCCTGTCGCCTTCTGGTGGCGACACCGCGGCCACGGCTCGGCGGCTGCAAACGCCCGCCGAAGAACTGAGCAGCAGCAAAGCAAAACACAACTTCTGCTGCACCACAAAAGAGCAGCAGTGCAGCAGCACGGCGGGATCTGGGGTGTATGCATGTACATACACCCCAGCATGGGCGGACTCCATCTTTCGATGGAGGGCGGAAAGCGGTTAATATTAATATTATTTCACTATTATTATTATTATTATTATTATTATTTTATTATTATTA
>NW_013573781.1:3534-3907 GCF_000499745.2 Eimeria mitis | reverse complement strand
TTCTGCTGCACCACAAAAGAGCAGCAGTGCAGCAGCACGGCGGGATCTGGGGTGTATGCATGTACATACATCCCAGCATGGGCGGACTCCATCTTTCGATGGAGGGCGGAAAGCGGTTAATACTAATATTATTTCACTATTATTATTATTATTTTTATTATTATTATTATTATTTTTATTATTATTCTCTATATGCGCGGCTGAAGGGCCCCCAACAGAGGGCCTCCCGCAGTGAGCCGCAGCACGAGGCATCGGCTAGTCAAGGAAACGGAGAAAGGGGTCTGCACAGCAGGGCCTCCTCTTTGTATGCACGCAGCAAAGGGTACTGGGGGGCCCCAGGGGCCCCTCTCTGCATGCATAGACGAAAGGGTAC
>NW_013573781.1:0-3434 GCF_000499745.2 Eimeria mitis | reverse complement strand
CCGCAGTGAGCCGCAGCACGAGGCATCGGCTAGTCAAGGAAACGGAGAAAGGGGTCTGCACAGCAGGGCCCCCTCTTTGTATGCAAGCAGCAAAGGGTACTGGCGGGGCCCCCAGGGGCCCCTCTCTGCATGCATAGACGAAAGGGTAAATACCAGTGGGGCCCCTAGGGGCCCCTCAGCAGAGGAATTTAGCGTAGTTGTTTTTTCTGTCACCGACACGGGATCGATACACCCGACGACAGGAGAGGAGATCCGTCTCCCCCTCGGTTACTGCAGCCCCATCGCTGTTGCATGCAGTAGAAGCTACAGAATTGCTTCTTGCTACGGGGGCCCCTGAGCTTGTGGGGCCCCTTATTTTATCTGTTGCTGTAGTCAGTCGGCCGAAGAGGCTCGGCAGCATGGCGGCTACGGCCATTGTCTGTTCCTCTATGAGCTCGGGATCGACCTCTGCTACATCGGTGGGATCGATCGCTCCCGCTGTGGGATCGGCTGCTGCTGCCCCCAACGCCGCCGCCGCTCCCCCCGCCAGCCCCCCATCACCCCACAGGTTACCGAACAGGTTCGATCCCAGGTTGCTAGACAAACTCTGCAGCATGCCCCCCTCCTCCCCTGTATCCTCCATGCCTAGGGCCCCCTGTACAAACCCCTTAAATAAAGAGGACCCTTTAGAGGGCCCCGCAGCTGCTGCAGTGTCGAGGGTGTTGGGATCGAACCCGGGATCGAACCCGGGATCGCCTCCCACGCCGAAAGCATAAGGATCAACGGGTTGGGCCCTCATCATTTCTGAAGCAACACCAGAGATATCGGGTGCTCGTTCTGCTGCTGCTGCTGCTGCTGCTGCTGCTGCTCCTGCTGATGCATCTGCTGCAGGATCAAATCCTGCTCCTGCTGCTGCTGCTGATGCTGCAGTTGTGGTGGTGCTGGTGACTGTGGGGGCAGTAGATGAAGCAGAAGAGGTACCAGTGAAGCTCGCGGTGGGGGCCCTGGGGGCCCCCTTGTGCAGCTGTAAGAATTTCGAATGGCTGGAGGATGGGAGGGGCCCCGGCATCACCTCCTCTCCCCCTGCGCCCTCTGCCGGGGGGCCCCCAGAGCTCAATCCTGTGTTCCCGCCGGAGCCCCCCTGACCCGTCAGGGGCCCCTGGTAGCTTGAGCTCCCACCGCTGCCACNCCTGTGTTCCCGCCGGAGCCCCCCTGACCCGTCAGGGGCCCCTGGTAGCTTGAGCTCCCACCGCTGCCACCGGTGCGGGGGCCCCTGCCGCTGCTGCCTGAGGGGCCGTGTGAAGTTGCATGCCGTGGCTGAGCTGATTGGGGTGTACCTCGAGCTCCAGAAGAACCTGAACTGCGTGCTGCGGGGCGGGGCTGAGCACTCTTGCTGCCCGCGCTGCCCCCTCCTCCTCTCGCTCTTGCTGCAGAGCCTGAGCCGCGGGGCTTCGGCTTGCTGCGGCCTAGCATCCCCGCTTTCCTCTTTCCGAACATTGCCTTCTGAGACACCTTCAACATAGAAGAATTCGCTGCTGCAGCTCCACCCTTTGCTGCCCCCTTTACACCCGCAGCAGCTGCTGCTGAAGACATGTGCCCTGCTGCCGGCGCTCCCTTGGCCGCCAACATACTGAGAGCTGCTTTCCCAGGGGTTCCTCCTGCTGCTGCCGCTGCTGCCTTTGGTGCTGCAGCTGCAACCCCACCACTACCTACTGCCCCTGATGCAGCACCACCTGCATGGGCGAGGAAGGAAGATGCAGTGGGGGCACCCGTAAGAGCTGCTGCCTTGCTCGCCTTCAGAGACAGCAACGCCGAGCCCATCCCCTTGCTCAGGGGAGCAGCTCCCGTTCCTAGGAACGATGTGGGGTCGACTCCCGATCCCGCAGCTTTGGCGCCCAGCGCCGCCAACACCGTCCCCATAGCCAGCACGTGGTGAGGCATTTTGGGGCTGTTACTTGCAATGTAGACGAGGGCACTGAGCAGTAGATTCAGAACACAAATATTTTAATAGTACAACGAAATATAAATAAAAATAAAATAATTAAATGTTTTAATGTATAAGCCAACGACCAAGCCCGCCTCAGCTCAACGAAGACGCGAGCACAGCGGAGGCCCCACTGTAACCTCTGGCCTCAAACGAAGCAAGTCAGTGCCTCGGGGCACCGTCAAGGACTTTGTGATATTTCAACAAAAATATACAAACAATAATATAAATAAATTAAACAAAAAGACGCACGCCTCTCCTACTGAAACCCCTCGGCTGCTACGGGCTCTGCTGCACGCAGCAGGGGGTAAGAAGAGGGCGGGCGACGAGGCCCGGGGATGCTGGGTATTTGTTGCTATCTGCTGAGGGGCCTCTGGCTGTATAATAAAGNGGGCGACGAGGCCCGGGGATGCTGGGTATTTGTTGCTATCTGCTGAGGGGCCTCTGGCTGTATAATAAAGAATTTAAGGACTAAATTTGTGTTTTTATTATCTTTATTTTTGTATTATTTGTTTAATTTGCTTGAAAGTTTATATTTTCGCTGTCTGGTACGGACATACGCTGATGTCGCTCCGCACTATGGCTGGTGAGGATGACGCTAGTACACTTGTATGGATAGCCACAGTAAGCACTTAATATAAACAAAATACAACAAACCCATTGAAAAAAACATTAGAATTCAAATATAAAAAAAACAAAAGTAAAGATATATTATTTCCACTGTCCTCGCGCCGCCTTCTTCTGTGCAGCTTTCCTACCAACCCGTCAACCCCGCCGTATACACGGCACCAGCTGGAGCTCAGCTGCTCTAGAAAGCAGACTATACAAACACCATCTGCTGTTTTTATTATTATATATTGTTATTACTATATTTATCTGCATGCAGTTTAGTTAGTGCTGTATCGTCTCAGCCGCATAGACAGCCGATGGGCCCGGTGGGAGGCCCTGCCAGCCCTGCAGCGAAACCCTTTAGGGCTGGTTGTGGTGTCTAGGGGGCCCCATGTATACCCCTCTCTCTCCTCTTTTGTTTTTTATGACTTATTTAGGAGCTGCATTGCCCCCTAATTAAGCGGGGCAGCAGGCTTCCAGAAGAGGCGCCTTCTAGGGGCCCCTCCCAAGCTGCGCTGATCCTGTGGTGGGGTTGCTCTGCAACACCCTCTGCAGTTGCCGCTTTCTCTCCTCTTTAATCGATAAATAACCCTTCAGGACTTTGTTATTAGTGGCTGTCGGGTTTCCTGAGGCCCCTGGGGGCCCCAAGTCCTGCGATTGAGAGGCGGTCGCTCGCTGCACTCTTTGCTGCGTGTCTTGGCGCTGAAGACGGAGAGAGGCTGCTGCTGCCTTCTTCTCCTGCTTTTGCAGTGTCTTTGTATCTAGAATATTCAGATACATTCTCAACAACAGGAGCAGCGGCTGCGGCGCCAACGCCAACGGTATCCGCAACATCAGCAGCTGCAACAGCTGCTGCAACATA
>NW_013573780.1:3275-3583 GCF_000499745.2 Eimeria mitis | reverse complement strand
GCACCATGTCCTCGGTTACAGGTATAAACCCTAAACCCTAAACCCTAAACCCTAAACCCTAAACCCTAGAGTATAGAGTATAGAGTATAGTGTATAGAGTATAGAGTCTAGAGTCTAGAAGAACAAACACCATCAGCAAGGTCCTAGGCACCATGTCCTCAGTTACAGGTATAAACCCTAAACCCTAAACCCTAAACCCTAAAGGAGTAGTATAGATAGAAGCAAAGCCCTAGGCACCATGTCTTCGGTTACCGGTTATAAACCCAAAACCCTGCTGCAAACATAATAAATAAAAAAAAACGCATAAC
>NW_013573780.1:0-3252 GCF_000499745.2 Eimeria mitis | reverse complement strand
ATATATATATATATATATATATATATATATATATATATATATATATATATATATATGTGTGTGTATGCGTGTGTATGCAGGGTGTATGCGTGGGCGTCAGCATTTATTTTATGTGTTAGTATTGGTTCCTCCTTGTACATATTTAAGTAAAGATCATCGCGTAAATTTAGCATCAGAGTTGAATAGAATATCTACAACAGAAAAAACAGAAAGAGAAATAGAATACAGAATAGTAGAGGTCGATACAATAAGAAAAGCTTTACTAGCTGTTATTGTAAACCCTGAAATATTAGCTGTTTGTATACAAGACGATGTACCACTAGAAACTACAAATTCATATAAAAATAAAAATACAAATTCAGCTTTTTCTTCTTCTTTAGCTGGGCTTGAAGGGTTTATAAGGGGAATAGATAGATTTGTTGAGGGCCCACTAAATAAAATAAAACTAGGTGCTCCTGTATTACCTACATTAGTAAGAAGTTTATATGAATGCAGAAGAACTATAGATATATATTGTGTTTGTTCTAGTGTTGGTTTATCTTTTATAGAATCTGTAGATCATCTAATAAGAAGAGCTTTCTTACAAAATGACGATCATTCAGATTTACATGAAGCAATATTAGAAGGTATAAAAACAAAAACAAGATGTCCTTTTTTTGATGCTTTAAAACATTACGCAGAAAGACCAATAGGTGTATTTCATGCTTTAGCTGTTTCACGTGGAAACTCAGTAAGAAGAAGTAAATGGATACAGTTTTTATTAGACTTCTATGGTGCTACTTTATTTAAAGCCGAAAGCTCTGCTACTTGTGGTGGTTTAGATTCTCTTCTTGATCCTCATGGTTCTCTCCTAGAAGCACAAACTCTTGCTGCTAGAGCTTATGATTCAAGTTACGCTTTCTTTGTCACAAACGGTACTTCTACGTCCAATAAAATCGTTATTCAGGTGCGTTTCTTTCTTTTTATTCTTTTTTTTTAAATAAATTATATATTTTCTTCATTTATAATAACGTTTAAACTCTAAAAATAGCTAAAAATACCAACAAACAAACATGAACGTCATTCAGGTGTGTTTCGTTCTTTTTATTCTTTTTTTTTCTTAAACTATATATTTATATATATTTATATATATATATATATATATTTATATATATATATATATTTTTATATTATTATATATTTGTATCATTTATAATAACATTTAAACTCTAAAAATAGCTGAAAACATCAACAAACAAACATGAACACAACCCTCCCCTGAAACACGAAACCCAAACAGTAACCCGCAAGAAACCCTAAACCCTAATGGTCTAAACCCTTTTTTTTTAAGTTTATTATGATTAAAATATATAAAATAATTGATATTTCCTCTTTACAACGTCGCAAATAGTTTTATTTATTTTTTTTTTTTTTTGTGTTTCAGGCACTGACACGGCCCAATGATGTTGTATTGATCGATAGAGATTGCCATAAAAGCCATCATTATGGTTTAGTTTTATGTGGAGCTCGTCCTTGTTATTTAGAAGCATATCCTTTGCATGCATATTCAATGTATGGGGGAGTAACGCTAGCAACAATAAAGAAAACTCTATTAGCGTATAGAAGCGAAGGTAGATTAGATGAAATACGGCTTCTTGTGATTACAAATTGTACTTTTGATGGTATTGTTTATAATGTAAAAAGACTTATAGAAGAATGTTTAGCTATTAAACCTGATTTAGTTTTCTTATTCGATGAAGCATGGTTTGCTTATGCTGGATTTCACCCTATACTAAAAACAAGAACAGCCATGCATTGTGCAAATGAAATCCGAAGAGAAGTAAGAAATAACAATACAAATTAAAACACAAATTCAATATATCTATTCCATCAAATATACAACCATCAATACCCCGTATCTGCAGCAGAAACAAGGACAGCAAGCAGCAGCACGAATGCAACAACAACAGCAACAGCTGCAACAACAGCAGCAGCAACAGCAGCAACAGCAGCAACAACAGCAGCAACACGAATGCAACAACAGCAGCAACAGCAGCGACAGCAGCAACAGCAGCAACAGCAGCAACAACAGCAGCAGCAGCAGCAGCAGCAGTAGGGCTCAGAGGCTAGACTTGTATGATACGTTCTGATATTTGTGTGTTTTGTTTGTGTTTGTGTGTATACAGCTGATGGAGCGAAAGTACCATCATTTGCACGCAGCATTATTAGATACATTAAAGGTTTCATCATTAGAGGATGCATCAGCATGTGCTTTATTATCTCATCGTTTATATCCTAATCCAAGAAAAGCTAGAATTCGTGTATATGCAACTCAATCAACACATAAATCCTTAACTTCTTTACGTCAAGGTTCTATGGTACTTGTAAATGATGATTTATTTGAATCTCATGTTCATACTGCTTTCAAAGAAAGTTATTATACACATATGTCGACATCTCCTAACTATCAAATACTTGCTACATTAGATGTAGGAAGATCACAAATGGAATTAGAAGGATATGCACTCGTTGAAAAACAACTTGAATCCGCTTTTCTTATACGGAATGCTCTAAGTAAAGATCCTCTTGTTTGTAAATATTTCAGGGTAAGATATTCTAAATACCTCTTTTATTTATTTTATTCATTAATTAACTCTTATTTCCCTTTTTTTCATGTGCTTATTGACCTAGCTTTCGTGCCGTGTATGGGCTGAACACCTTGCACGGCGACGTAAACATGCAGCAGAAACCCTAAACCCTAAACCCTAAACCCTAAACCCTGATAAATATTTGTTTGTGTTGCAGATTCTTGGGCCTCATGATATGGTGCCTTCAAGCCTGAGACAGAGCTCGCTACAGGGCTGCTGCAGCAGCAGCTGCAGCTGCAGCAGCAGCTGCAGCTGCAGCAACGGGGTGATGAATGAGCAAATGAATGTTCAAACTTTAGAAGAAGTTTGGCTTTCAGATGATGAATTTGTCTTAGACCCAACGAGGATCACTCTATACACTGGGTCAGCAGCACCTGCACATACACCCCAAATACTTGTTCTGTATCGAGAAATATTCAAGAAATATAAAACACTAACAAAAAAAAAAGAAAAAAAAAGAAAAAAAAAGAAAACAAAACAAAAAAAAGAAAAGAAAACAAAAAAAAACAAAACAAAACAAACATGGAAACTTCTACTCGTGGAGCCTCAATTCATGTTCTAGCTCCTCGCCTGCATTCAGCTGATCACACTAAATATATATATATATATATATATATATATATAT
>NW_013573779.1:3969-4124 GCF_000499745.2 Eimeria mitis | reverse complement strand
TATATATATATATATATATATATATATATATATATATATACAGTAGATCTACATATACAATATACATACAATATATATACAAATATATATATGATATATATATTATACATATACTATATACAATATATATATAGTATATATTTTATATATAACAT
>NW_013573779.1:2869-3869 GCF_000499745.2 Eimeria mitis | reverse complement strand
TATATATATATATATATATATATATATATTACAGTAGATCTACATATACAATATACATACAATATATATACAAATATATATATGATATATATATATAATACATATACTATATACAATATATATAGTATATATTTTATATATAATATAAAATAAAACAAATTATATATATTATATATACGGTGGATGTCAACCTGCATCCTCGTTGCTGTACACTGAATTAACACAATTCGGCCTTTCGGGTATTCAGAGGCCTGGCAGTGGGGGGCCCCAAGGGGCCCCCGGGGGCCCCCATGATACCCCCTCTCTATGCGGGGGGCCCCCATTATGTATTCCCTTTGCGTGCTGGGGGCCCCCATCATATATTCCCTTTGTCTGCGGGGGGCCCCCAGGGGGCCCCTAGCTGGGTGCCCGTCTGCGCTATGCTGCCGCAGCGACGCGACGCTGCGGCGTTTGTGGTTTTTACTGTATTTATATTAACTTATTTTTCTATACGGTTAATATATAAACAGTGAAAAACATAAAAAAATAAAATAATATACAGACGAAGAGAGAAAAGCAAAAAAATATTGCAGACAGGCACGGGTCCTCCGGGTGTATCTACACGCACGGCGAACTGTTGCTGCTGCTGCTGCTGTTACTGCTGCCGTTGCTGATGCTGCTGCTGCTGCTGCTGCTGCTGCCTCTACAGCTCAGCAAGAGCCAACGCCACAGCAGCAGGCTCAACAGCAGCAGCAGCAGGAGCAGCAGCAGCAGCAGCAACACTAAGGCGACGGGCGACTCCGCTGCAGCCCGAGAGGGCGGCAGAGGCCCAGCGTCTTGAGGGGTTTTCTTGCTGCTGTTGCTGCAGCAGCAGCAGCAGCAGCAGCAGCAGCAGCAGGAGGAGGAGGTTTTGTTTGTGTAGTGTCGTTACTAACCTTACTGGCGGCTCGGAATTCAGCGAACAGCGCATGGTGTTTCTTGCTGCTGTTGCTGTTGCTGTAGCTGCTGCTGCTGCTGCTGC
>NW_013573779.1:1808-2310 GCF_000499745.2 Eimeria mitis | reverse complement strand
GGCGACTCCGCTGCAGCCCGAGAGGGCGGCAGAGGCCCAGCGTCTTGAGGGGTTTTCTTGCTGCTGCTGCGGTTCTCTTGCTGCCGCTCGCGCTTCTCCAGCTCCAGCATAACAGCAGAAAGCCCCTTCTTACGAATGCTATCGGGGATGGTTTGTCTGGCTGTTGCTGCTGTGGGGTTTTTGTATACGACTCTCCCCCCCCCTTGTCTGCCCCCATCTCCCCCCCACCGGGGCCCCCTGGGGGCCCCCCTGGGGCCCCCCCTGGGGCCCCTCCAGCCCTCATCTGGCTCCCCTTGCCGCTCAATCTCGAGGGGGGCCAACGGCATGTCAGCAGCGTCATCCCAGGGGCCCCTCCTGGTTGAGGGTGCAGCAGCAACAGAGGCCTCCAGCTTGTTTAGGAGTACGGAGCGGCGTAGTGCTGCTGCGGGGTCGCTGCAGTTGTCGCAGCAACGGCCGGGGCCTCCTCCTGCTGCTCCTGTTGCTGCTGCTGCTGCAGCAGCAC
>NW_013573779.1:0-1708 GCF_000499745.2 Eimeria mitis | reverse complement strand
GTTGTCGCAGCAACGGCCGGGGCCTCCTCCTGCTGCTCCTGTTGCTGCTGCTGCTGCAGCAGCACCAGCAGCAGCACCAGCAGCAGCAGCAGCAGCAGCAGCAGCAGCAGCGGGGGTATATGCCTCGCCGAACTGCTGCAGCAGATATTTTCTTCTGCAGCCAATGAGACGGCAGTAAGAAAGACAAGATCTGAGCTTTTCGAGTTGTTTGTCTTGCTGCTCTGCTGTTTCTCTTTTTAGCTGCTGTAGGTCTTTTGTGGGGCGGCCAGCTGCTGCTGCTGCTGCTGCTGCTTTCAGCTGCTGGTCCCGCTGCTGCTGCAGCACAAACTGCAGCAGCCTGTAATCAGAAGGAGAGAAATATAAAATGCTCCGCGCCGGCAGACCGTCGCGCCCTGCTCTCCCCGACTCTTGATAGAAAGCTGTACATACACCCCAACAAACCCTAAACCCTAAAACCTAAAACCTAAACCCTAAACCCTAATGAATGTAAATGTATAATCCACACAACGCCTTCATGCTATTATATCCTTAAAAGCGAGTTATACTGTTGGATATATTCTACAGGGTTTAGGGTTTAGGGTTTCTAAGAGGGTCTAGGGTTTATGGTCTATAATAGGGTTTAGGGTTTATAATAGGGTTTACGGTTTATAATAGGGTTTAGAGTTTATGGTTTATAATAGGGTTTAGGGTTTAGGGTTTATAATAGGGTTTAGGGTTTAGGGTTTATAATAGGGTTTAGGGTTTAGTGTTTATAGAAGTGTTTAGGGTTTAGGGTTTGCCTTCAATAGTTTTTGTGATAGAGAAGTGAACAACGAAGCGAACATGGGGGTTATCTACGCCCAGGCCGAAAGCCACCGTGGCCACCAAAACCCTAAACCCTAAACCCTCGCTCCATCGGCTCTGAAGGGTTTTGCGGGTTTTCTCTGTGAGGCCCGCGTGATAGGCTGCAGACGGTATACCCTGGCGGTTTAGATAAGAAGCCAGCTACACACATATCATACAAATAAATATAATAATATATTATGTTGTATTGTTATATAATATAAATTTATTATATATTATTTTATAGTATTATGTAATATAAATTTATTATATATTATATTATAGTATTATATAATATTAATTTATAATATATTATATTATATTATTATATAATATAAATTAAGAAATAATTTAATTAGTAATAATAATAATAAAGAAATATAATACACAAACTACAAAAATTTATAAAAATAATAAATAATATAATATAAGTAAAATATATAAAAATAATAATATATAATATAAGTAAAATATAGCCCCTGAAGGTTTATATAAAGAGCCAACTATAAACATATTATAATAAACAAAAAAATAAAGAAATAATATAATTTATAATAATAATAATAAAAAACAAATATAATAAACAAAAACATTAAATAAATATAATAAACAACAACAATGATGAAGAAATAATATAATATTAATATATATTCAAACGCAACAAAAAAATAAAACAAAAAAAAGAACAAAACAATAAAACAACAAACACAAGAAAAAAACAAAAACAAATAAAACCAAAACAAAGACAAAAGCAAAACCAAACAAACACAAAAACAAACACAAAAACAACGAAAAACAACAAAAACAACAACAAAAAAATACATATATATATATATATATATATATATATATATATATATATATATATATATATATATATATATAT
>NW_013573777.1:3399-3586 GCF_000499745.2 Eimeria mitis | reverse complement strand
TATATATATATATATATGTATTTATTTTATAGGGAGAAGAACTCGAAAGCCTCTGCTGCTGCATGCAGCAGCTGATACTGTCTCTCGCGCTGCCCCCCGGCGTTGCAGCAGAAGCAGCAAATTTTTTCGGTGATAGAAGCAGAATTTGTCTTCGTTCTTCTGCTAATGTTGAGGACCTTCAGGGTAT
>NW_013573777.1:1636-1956 GCF_000499745.2 Eimeria mitis | reverse complement strand
ATTTATTTATTTATTTATTTTTTTTTTTTTTTTGTTGTTGTTGCAGTCGTCCGCATGCATGGCGATATTATTTCAGGAGTTGGTGGTTCCTGAGTTAAGTTTTATTCTTCACACGGGAGGTTTAAGCCATTTATCTTTTTTTTCTTCTCCTGCTGCTGCTGCTGCTGCTGCTGCAGCACCTGCTGCTGCTGCTGCTGCTGAGCATAAAGACGAAAAAAAAAATAATTTTTGCGGTGTATCTACACCTCCTATCTATGCTGAGATAGCACCCGGCCTGGGGGAGGTCCTCGCCAGCTCTTCTATGAGGGGCTCTGCTTATA
>NW_013573776.1:2356-3767 GCF_000499745.2 Eimeria mitis | reverse complement strand
AGAGATACTACTGCTTTCTGAAAACATTAGGGTTTAGGGTTTAGGGTTTAGGGTTTAGGGTTTAGGGTTTGGGGGGATGCAAGTCACCGAGGCTTGGGCGAGGCTACCCCATTTCTGTTCAAGCGCAGCTCGCTCCTTGCGGGTCTGTTTCAGGGGATAAATATAAAAATAAATATATTTTATTGTTTATTATTTATTTAAAAAATAATAAATAAAAAATATATTTTATATACATGTATGTATGCCGTCTCACTTGGCTGAGTTTGTGATCTATTTCATCAATTTCTGGTGGATTAAGATAAAGAAAACTTTAATTTATTAAAACTTTAATTTATTTTTTTTAATTTCTTTTTGTATATAAAAGAAAAGGGAAATACGACGAAGACGAAACCATGGTGCTGCGTCGTGGTGATGATGTACCTTCTTGTATGGACTCTGTTTCGTTCAGAAGAAATACAATTAAATAAAAAATACTAATAAAATAAAATAAAAAACAAAATTCATGAATGCATGCATGCATGCATGCATGCATATGCAGATTCATGTTTACCTTCATACGGACGATAGAAAGGAGAAGGAAGCGTATCGGTTTCCCTCGCCTTGACGAGATGAATAGAGCTTAACGAGAGAAAAAAGTTGAATTTAACGTTATAAATTTGAATGAAGAAATAAATGTTCAATAAAAACTTTATTTAGTATTTAAAAAACAAAAAGAAAACACACATCATTGGACTCTGCGTTGTTCTTGCATCGTCGGCGTTCTCGGTTATATATGGTGTTCGGCCCACCATCGACATAAGCATATTCTGCAACATTGCTGGGGGAGCTCGAGCTCTAGAAGAAATTCCTTTTGAATAAAAAGAAACATTTGCAAAAAATAAACATAAAAAACATAAAGATCGCAACATAACTTTTTATTTTTCTCTCTTTTCCACTTAAAGTTTCATCGCTCAGTGCTGTGAGGTTTCTGAATTTCATGAATCTGCAGAAACCTGAGCTGCACATACACCGCAACAAACTAAGCCGAAACAAACGTGAATGATCTATATGTTTTTGTGTTTTATTATTATATTCTTTTTAAAATATATTAATATTTATACCGCTAATTTTTGTTTTGTTTTCTTTTTTTCTCACAAAAAGCTGCAACCGCACTGATCGGTGCCTGGATTCTGCATCGTGCATGCAATCGAGCACAGCGGAAAAAGAAAAAGAAAAACACCACGAAGGCCTTGTAAGCAATACAAATTTAACTCTTTGCTGCTCACTTCTTGCTGTTATTTTATTTATTTATTTCTTTTTTTATTTATTTCTGCGTTTATGCATTTCTCTGTACACCATGCACGCTATGTATTGTATACCGTGCACATGGTTCTAGTCTGCTTACGCCCGAGCAGAAGAAAGGCAAATACAC
>NW_013573776.1:1183-2256 GCF_000499745.2 Eimeria mitis | reverse complement strand
ATATTCTTTTTAAAATATATTAATATTTATACCGCTAATTTTTGTTTTGTTTTCTTTTTTTCTCACAAAATGTTGCAACCGCACTGAACACGGGCCAGATCGGTGCTTGCATTTTCTGCATCGTGCATGCAATCGAACACCACGAAGCCATAGAAGGAGAGAAAATAAAGGTAAGCAATCCAAGTTTAACTCTTTGCTGCTCACTTCTTGTTGTTATTTAATTTCTTTTTTTATTTATTTCTGCGTTTATGCATTTCTCTGTACACCATGCACGCTATGTATTGTATACCGTGCACATGGTTCTAGTCTGCTTAAGCCCGTGAGCAGAAGAAAGGCAAATATAGTTCTCACCTTCTCTTTATTTTCTTTTGCATTTAGAAGGTATTAATAAAAATATTGCTTGAAAGCTGGTGTTTTTTCCCTCTCTCTACAGCTGCGGCCTGGCCGTGACCAGTGGTCACGAGCCGGTCGTTCTCTCCCCCCCCCTTTCATTGCATTCTTTCGGCACTATTTAATTTAATTTATTTAATTTTCTGTTTTATTTATTTCTGATTTGCTGCCTTATAACCACCTCTAGCTGTCTGTACACCGCAGAAACCACGCGGTGCTCGTTGGCGTGCAGCCAGCAGCTACTAAAACCCTAAACCCTAAAAAACCCTAAAAGGCAGCAAAGTTTAAATTATAAAGAACCCTAAACCCTAGCAATCTCTCAACCCTAAACCCTAAACCCTAAACCCTAAACTGCAGAGTCTAGAGCGGAAAAGTGTTTAGGGTTAATACCGACGAGGGTTTTTGTGTTTAGGTTTTATAAATAGTTTTTTTAGTTTATTTAAATTAAAACAATAAAGAAAGAGAGTATATAATAATAACAAGAAGAATAAACAGAGATGAGGAGGGATAAAGAAAAACAAAGAAATGCATAAACACAAAAAAAACAGAACCCCCCCACCGCGGTGTTTTCGTATGAAAGGAGAAGCAACACTAGAGAACAAACAGCAGCAGCAGCAGCACTTGCTGCAGCAGCAGCAGCACTTGCTGCAGCAGCAGCAACACTTGCTGCTGCAGCAGCAACA
>NW_013573776.1:744-1083 GCF_000499745.2 Eimeria mitis | reverse complement strand
CCGCGGTGTTTTCATATGAAAGGAGAAGCAACACTAGAGAACAAACAACAGCAGCAGCAGCACTTGCTGCAGCAGCAGCAACACTTGCTGCTGCAGCAGCAACGGCCCTTGCTGCTGCAACACCAGCAGCAGAAGCAGAAGCAACACTTGTCTTGCTGCTACCTGCTGCTGCTGCTGCTGCTGCTGCTACAGCAGCAGCAGCAGCAAAACGAGTGCCGCCTTGTGCTTGCTGCAGCTGTATCTTGGGGTGTATGTGGACATCTTATTGTGTTTAAAAGACGTGTATAATATACAATATAAAGTACAAAACATTATATATTATAATTATATAATATAAAT
>NW_013573775.1:0-1706 GCF_000499745.2 Eimeria mitis | reverse complement strand
CTCTGAACCCTAAACCCTAAACCCTAAACCCTAAACCCTAGAACCTTAGGTTTAGGGCTGCTGCTGCTGCCTCGATGACTTTCTGTCTCTTTTTCGTCTCCCAGCAAACGATCCATCTTGGCGTGTTCGTGCTATTGCAGCGCAGCAGCTAGCTGCTGTTGCTGCAAGCTGCTGCAGCAGCAGCAGCAGCAACAGCAACAGCAGCAGCAGCAGCAGCAGCAGCAGGTTCAGAGAGTTATATTCTTCTCTGTGTTTGCTGCTGCATGATCCTGCTGCAGTGGAGGTGCGGCTGCCTGCTGTTGTTAGTCTTGCTGCTGTTGCTGCTCTGCTGCAGCAGCAAGAAGTAGATAGGCTGCTGGTGCCGCTGCTGCCCCCGCTGCTGCAGGCATCGCAGCGGCAGCAGCGGCAGTCTGCTGCTGCTGCTGCTGCTGTCTCCTTTCTTGAAACAGCAGCAGCAGCAGCAGCAACCTTCTCTCCTCCTGCTGCTTCACACTCTGCTTCTCTAGATGCTGCTGTTGCTGCTGCTGTTGCTGTTGCACAGAAAGCCTCAGCAGCAGCAGCAAAAGATATACTTAGAGATGTCATTCTGCTGCTACAAAACGGAGACGCAGCAGTAGCACTCAGGTATACTGCTGCTGTTGCTGCTGCTGCTGTTGCTGCTGTTGTAATTGCTGCTGCTGCTGCTGCTGTTGTTGTAATTGCTGCTGCTGCTGCTGCTGGAATTGCTGCTGCTGCTGTTGTTGCAGTTCCTGCTGTTGCTGCTGTCATATATGCTGATGCTGCAGCAGCTGCTGCTGCTGCTGTGGTGTATAGAGTGTATCTTTGTTACTGAAATTTCAAGTTGCTGCTGCTGCTGCTGCGCTGCTGCTGCTGCTGCTGCTGCTGCTGTTTTTTATTTATGTTTGCTGCAGCATATCGAAGTATCTGCAGGACTTATGTCGTTTGTCTTTGCGTCAAGACAAGCCGAGCAGCAGCAGCAGCAGCAGCAGCAGCAGCAACAGCAGCAAGAACAACACCAGCAGCAACACCAACACCAACACCATCACCAGCAGCAGCAGCAGCAGCAGCAGCAGCAGCAGCAGCAGCAGCAGCAGTGCTGCTCCTGCTGAAGCAAGTCAGCTTGTTGAGTGCCTTTGCTGCTTCTATGTCGATGGCGGGCAAACANTCTAATATTTATTTTTATTGTATATTTTTCTATATATTCTTATATATATATATATATATATATATATATATAATATATTATTGTATATTATTTTTTTCTATATATTCATATATTTATTTGTTTATTTATTTATTTATTTATTTTTAGGGGGTGTATTTCTTTTTATGTTATTTTTCTGGTTTATATTTGGACTAGTTTATACTTACACTTCTTTTTATTTATTTATTTATTTATTTATATTTATTTTTATTTATTTATTTATTTATTTATATTTATTTATTTATTTTTAGGGGGTTGATTTCTTTTTATGTTATTTTTCTGGTTTATATTTGGACGCCATCTTCGATAAAATTCACCAAGTTCGAGTTGCTGCAATAAACGCATGCAAAGTGAGCTCCGCATACACCTGAAACTTAACATATATATTTTTTTATTTTTTTATTATACTTTTATATTATAGATTTATATATGTATATATAATATATATATATATATATATAGTATATGTCTGTATATATATATATATATATATATATATATA
>NW_013573774.1:3110-3589 GCF_000499745.2 Eimeria mitis | reverse complement strand
TATATATATATATATATATATATATATATATATATATATATATATGCTGGTGTGTATGCGCAGTGAGGTGTGTGTACACCTCACCACGTACACCCCACACCGTATACTGGGGTGTATGTGTAGGTGGATTGGGGTGTATATGCAGCTCAGCATATCTATCATCTTCTGTATATTCAGGTGTATAGGCATCGACACACCCCACATATACTGGGGTGTACGTGCATGCACTGGGGTGTATGCGCAGCTCAGCCCCACGTACACCCCACATATACTGGGGTGTACGTGCATGCATTGGGGTGTATGTACACCTCAGCTCATCACCCCACATATGCTCAGGTGTACAGACACCGCAACCACAACGGCGTTCTCTAGAACTGCTCGCAACCCAAACATAATTATATTTATTATTTACCTTCATGGAGGAGAAGAGAAGGGCCTAAACCCTAAACCCTAAACCCTAAAACTACGTATGATATACG
>NW_013573774.1:0-3069 GCF_000499745.2 Eimeria mitis | reverse complement strand
ATATATATATATATATATATATATATATATATATATATATATATATATATATGTGTGTATATATATTATTAGGGTTGCAGCTACGAGCGACTGGGCAACAGCACCAGTAGTTGCAGCAGCAGCAGCAGCAGCAGCACGAGCAGCAGCAGCAGTAGCAGCAGCAGCAGCACCAGCAGCAGCAGCAGCACCAGCAGCAGCAGTAGCAGCAGCAGCAGGCACTATCTGTCCTCAGGTAGACTGAGCATATAGGGTTTCTCTTTGTATGGGGCTGTATATTATTATTATTTTTTCTTCTCTCTGCATGCAGGGGGCTGGCGAGAGTACAGAGTAAACACCAGCCCTGCTGCGTGCATGCATGCATGCATGCATGCATGCAGCAGCAGCAGCAGCAGCAGCAGCAGCAGCAGCACTGTGTAGCAGCAAAAGGGATATAGGAAGCTGCTGCTGTTGTTTGTTTATATAGGGGAGGAGAGTGGAGGCCCCTATAGGGTCTGCTGCAGCTATAGAGAAACGAATATATGTGTTTATTTATAAATTATATATAAAAAAATAAATAAAATATATATTTATTTTTTTTATATTTATTTACTGCAAACGCTTGTTTATCCTTCTTCTCAGGTGTACGTGCAGCTGGAGCGTCCGCTCCGCCGGTTGGCCTTCTGCTTGCTGCTGCTGCTGCTGCTGCTGCTGCTGCTGCTGCTGCTGCTGCTGCTGCTTCGTGTTGTTATTATAATAAATTTAATTAATATTATCTATAAAAAGGATATATATATATTGTAGATGTATTTAAGCAACAGAAACAAAAAAGGAAAAAGCAGCAGCAGCGCGATGCTGCTGCTGTTCGTATGTGTGGCCTTGGGGAGCGGCTGCTGCTGCTGCTGCTGCTGCTGCTGCTGCTGCTGCTGCTGCTGCTGGTTGCTGCTGCGAGGCCTTACGATTGATAAGCAGGATCTTTGTGAATATTAATATTTTATATTTAATCTTTAATTTTATGTATTTATTTTTATTAAGGTTTTGTTGCTGCAGCAGAAGAAGAGCAGCAGCAGCATATAAGCGATAGCAGCAGCAACGGGGGCGCTCCCTGCCACTCCCTGCTGGCGCAGCAGCAGCAGCCGCAGCAGCAGCAGCAGCAGCAGCAGCTGCTGCTGCTGCTGCAGCAGCTGCTGCAGCAACAGCAGCAGCTGCTGCAGGTAAGTTTGGTTGTTTTGTTTATCATATAAAGAAACAAACAAGTGGTGGATTCGTTCTGCTGCTGCTGCTGCACGCCTGGGGCCTCCTCTTCCCTCTTGCTGCAGTTCTTTGCTTCTCCTCCTTTGTGAGGAGGGGCCCCTGTTCTTATTTGTAGTTTATATTTTTGTTGTTTCTTTTTTTTCTCTGCTGCTGCTCTGTCTCTCTCTCCTTTTTTTTTATTTACTCTCTGAAACACCCCACAGTGCTCGAGGCCTCCTGGGATCGATCGATCCCACGAGCCTTTCGATAGCGGCACCACCACCGCAGCAGCAGCAGCAGCAGCAGCAGCAGCAGCAGCAACTTGCTGCTGACCGTCTGGCCTGATGCAGCAAATGCATTCTCCTTCGGGGATGGGGGGTTCGTCTGCATGCAGCAGCTGCAGCAGCTGCAGCAGCAGCTGCTGCTGCAGCAGCAGCAGCAGCAGCAGCAAGCATCGCCGTGTGAGTACTGGCGGTATATTTCTGCGTATGATGTTTGTATTTGTGGCTGCAGTGAGTTTGTTTGTTGCAGCAGCAGCACCAACAGCAGCAGCAGCAGCAGGAGCAGCAGCAGCAGGAGGATCTGGGGAAGCAGCAAAAGACGATACAGTATTACTAGAGACAGCCGCCGACGCCACCGAAGACACAGCAGCAGCAGCAGCAGCAGCAGGAGCAGCAGCAGCAGCAGCAGGAGACGCACCAATGAATGGAGCAGCATCATACAGAGGGAGAGGAGGGGGTGGCAACACAGCAAAGAATATAAGCAGGAGGTCAAGAAGAGAAACATTCATCGCTCAGGTGTCTAGGGTTGCAGACAGCGGTAGAACCCGAGCTAGGTTTACTACTATATTATTAATATGTGGGGTGCTGGCTGTATATGGAGCAACACGGTGGCTGAATGCGGAGGAGATAGCAGCAGCAGCAAGAGCAGCAGCAGCAACAAGAAGAGAAGAGCTACAGGAGTCTCTCTCTCAATACGAACAAAAAATAAAAGAATCAACACAACTAACAAAAGAACTAGCAGAAAAAAAAGCGGAAGCAGCAAGGAGACAGGCCGAAGTACAAGCAGCAGCAATTGAGGCTGAGAGAGCAGAGACAGAGCTTATAGAACAACTAAATATACAAGGAAAGGGTGGGGGTGAGCTTATTCATCTCGTGCAGACTATGGAGAAAGAATCTGAGGCACTAGAACAAGAAACAAAAGTACTCAACGAAAAACTAAAAGCATTCACTGAAACAGCAGCAGCAGCAGCAGCAGCAGCAGCAGCAACAACAGCAGCAGAAGGAGGAGACAGTTCTTCTATACTACAACAAGCATATGATGAACAAAGGAGACTCGCAGTAAAGAAGAGACAGGTACTAGATAAAATGGCGGAGCTAGCTTTGTTAGAGTCTAAATGGGGAGACGAAATAAAGGAAGAGGGTAGCGGCGTGCTGCAACAGATAGATGAAGCAAACGCAGAGCTAGAGAACCTAAAACTGCGAAAACTCCAACTAAAAAAAGAAAAAATAGAGAATGCTAAAGTAGCTATCTCCATAGAAGCTAAACAAGAAGCAAAGATAAAACTAGAACAAACAGTTAGAATACTAAAAACACAACTACAACAAAAAAAAGAACAACATGGAGAGAGACAAAAAGAGATAGATGAATTGAGGATATCTTTGGAGGATAGAAAAGAACAACTAGAAGAACTAAAACAAGAGATACAGAAAGCTAAAATAAAAAAAGATGAGCTAGCTGCTGAATTCGAGATAAAGAGACAGGAGTTTATAGATGCACTGTCTCCGATAGAACAAACAGTAGCAGCAAAAGAAAGAGATAGTTCATGTTTGTCTAGTATAAGAAGGGACGGAGGAGACA
>NW_013573773.1:3632-3904 GCF_000499745.2 Eimeria mitis | reverse complement strand
CAGCAGCAGCAACAGCAGCAGCAGCAGCACCAGCAGCAGCAACAGCAGCAGCAGCAGCACCAGCAGCAGCAGGAGGATAGCTGCGCTAGCAGCAACAGCAACAGTAATATATGTCGGTTTTCCCTTCATCTACCTCTGCTGCTGCTGCTGCTTCTGCTGCTGCTGCTGCTGCTGCTTCTGCTGCCCCTCCTGCTGCTGATCTACTGCTGTTGCTGCTGCTACATCTACTGCTGCTGCATCTACTGCTTCCCCTCCTACTGCTGCTGCTGCTG
>NW_013573773.1:3251-3532 GCF_000499745.2 Eimeria mitis | reverse complement strand
ATCTGCCTCTGCTGCTTCTGCTGCTGCTGCTGCTGTTGCTGCTGCTGCTGCTGCCCCTCCTGCTGCTCCTCCTGCTGCTGTTGCTGCTGCTGCATCTACTGCTGCTGCATCTACTGTTTCCCCTCCTGCTACTACTGCTGCTTCTGCTGCTGGTGCTGCTGCTATTCCTGCTGCTGCTGCTGCTGCTGCTATTCCTGCTGCTGCTGTTGCTGCTGCTGCTGCTGCTGCTGCTGCTGCTGCTGCTGCAGGCGTTTCGATGCACAGACAGGAGCAGACAGAGA
>NW_013573773.1:2993-3151 GCF_000499745.2 Eimeria mitis | reverse complement strand
CTGCTGCTGCTGCTTCTGCTGCTGCTGCTGCTGCTGCTGCCCCTCCTGCTGCTCTTCCTGCTGCTGATCTACTGCTGTTGTCGCTGCTGCATCTACTGCTGCTGCATCTACTGCTTCCCCTCCTGCTGCTGCTGCTGCTGCTGCTGCTGCTGCTGCTT
>NW_013573773.1:2728-2893 GCF_000499745.2 Eimeria mitis | reverse complement strand
CCTCAACCAAATGGATGGCTTCGATCAAACCTCCACCGTCAAAGTACACAAACCCTAAACCCTAAACCCTAAACCCTAAACCCTTTTCTGCTGCTACTGCATCTGCATCTGCTGCTGCTGCTGCTGCTGCTGCTGCTGCTGCTGCTGCTGCAGGTGATAATGGCA
>NW_013573773.1:2320-2628 GCF_000499745.2 Eimeria mitis | reverse complement strand
CCTCAACCAAATGGATGGCTTCGATCAAACCTCCACCGTCAAAGTACACAAACCCTAAACCCTAAACCCTTTTTTCTACTACTGCATCTGCATCTGCATCTGCTGCTGCTGCTGCTGCTGCTGCTGCTGCTACTGCTGCTTCTACTACTACTACTACTACTACTACTACTGCATCTGCTGCTGCTACTGCTGCTGCTGCTGCTGCATCTGCACTGCATCTGCTGCTGCTGCTGCATCTGCTGCTGCATCTGCATCTGCTGCTGCTGCTGCTGCTGCTGCTGCTGCTGCTGCTGCAGGTGATAATGGCG
>NW_013573773.1:1812-2220 GCF_000499745.2 Eimeria mitis | reverse complement strand
AAACCAAATGGATGGCTTCGATCAAACCTCCACCGTCAAAGTACACAAACCCTAAACCCTAAACCCTAAAAACCCTAAACCCTAAACCCTAAACCCTAATTGTTGTAAATGTTTTATATATTATAGATGTTTCATATATTCTAAATGTTTATATATTCTAAACCCTAAACCCTAAACCCTAAATATTCTAAACCAAATGGATGGCTTCGATCAAACCTCCACCGTCAAAGTATAAACCCTAAACCCTAAACCCTAAACCCTAAACCCTAAACCCTAATTGTTGTAAATGTTTTATATACTGTAGATAGTTTAGATATTCTAAATGTTTATATATTCTAAACCCTAAACCCTAAACCCTAAATATTCTAAACAAAATGGATGGCTTCGATCAAACCTCCACAGTCAAAG
>NW_013573773.1:1555-1712 GCF_000499745.2 Eimeria mitis | reverse complement strand
CCACCGTCAAAGTATAAACCCTAAACCCTAAACCCTAAACCCTAAACCCTAAACCCTAATTGTTGTAAATATTATGCTGCATCTGCTGCTGCTGCTACTACTACTACTACTACTACTACTGCATCTAATACAACTACTGCATCTGCATCTGCATCTG
>NW_013573773.1:1206-1455 GCF_000499745.2 Eimeria mitis | reverse complement strand
ATATTACAAACTATAACAGCCAAAATGAATATTTCACCAGAAGTAGATCTAGAGGATTGTAAGTTTATTTATTTTGTTTTTTATTTTGTTTTTTTTATTTTGTTTTTTAGTTGGTTGTTTTGTTTTTGTTTTTTTTTGTTTCTGTTTTTTATTGTTTATATTTCTTGTTTTTTGTTTTTTTGAAAGAACAGCTAAAATGAATACCCTTTTGTTTATTTATTTTCTTTTTTATTTGTTTGTTTTTTTTTA
>NW_013573773.1:0-372 GCF_000499745.2 Eimeria mitis | reverse complement strand
TTTTTTTTTTTTTTTTTTTTTTTTTTTTTTTTTTTTTTTTTTTTTTTTTTTTTTTTTTTTTTTTTTTCGGTTTTTTTGATAAAACTGCTAAAATGAATATATCACCAGAAGTAGATATAGAGGATTGTAAGTATAGTTATTTATTTATTTATTTATTTATTTTGTTTTTTATTTATTTATTTTGTTTTTTATTTGTTTATTTTGTTGTTTATTTGTTTATTTTAGTTGTTTATTTGTTTATTTATTTATTTTGTTTTTTATTTTTTTTCTTTTTTGCTTTTTTTTTGGTTTTTTGGTTGTTCATGCATCTTACAAACCATCACTGCTAGCAGCAGCAGCAGCAGCAGCAACAGCAGCAGCAGCAGCAGCAGC
>NW_013573772.1:17752-18367 GCF_000499745.2 Eimeria mitis | reverse complement strand
TTTTTTTTTTTTTTTTTTTTTTTTTTTTTTTTTTTGTTTAGGGTTTGGTTGCTCTGGTATTTTTGCATTCGGCGTTCTTTTTTTATTTTTTTGTTTTTTTATTTTTTTTATTTTGTTTTGTTCGTTTTGCTTGTTTATTTTTTTTACCTTTTTTTAATTTGTTTTTTTAATCTTTTTTTTTGTTATTTATATATTATGATTGTTTGTTTGTTTGTCTCTATGTTTTGTTTGTTTTATTTATTTATTTATTTATTTATATATTTATATATTTATTTATATATTTATTTTATACATTTACTTTTGTTTTTCGTGTATTATAGTTGCATTACTTTCCTAGGATTTAGGGTTTAGGGTTTAGGGCTTGTGGTTTAGGGTTTAGGGTTTAGGGTTTAGGGTTTAGGGTTTAGGGTTTAGGGTTTAGGGTTTGTGGTTTAGGAAACATTTGTTTCATAGATTTTGAGTATGCGGCAGCAATGGAGAGAGCCTTCGACATTGCGGGCCACTTTATTGAATACGGAGGTAATTAGGGTTTAGGGTTTAGGGTTTAGGGTTTAGGGTTTTGAGGGTTTAGGGTTTAGGGGTTGTTTAAGGGTTTAGGGTTTAGGGTTTTAGGGT
>NW_013573772.1:15679-16312 GCF_000499745.2 Eimeria mitis | reverse complement strand
TTTTTTTTTTTTTTTTTTTTTTTTTTTTTTTTGTATAGATACGCGAGAAAGAGGTTTGGTGCTCTTTGGCTGGAAATCAAAAAAATTAAAAAAAATAAAAAAATAAGCGAAGACACAAACGGTAACATAAAAAAAAAAATAAATAAATAAATAAATAAATATAAACAAATAAATAAATAAATAAATATAAATAAATATAAATAAATATAAATAAATATAAATAAATAAATATAAGTATGTATAAAACGAAAAAATCAGCGAAGACACAAACGGTAACCTTGTATATAAAAAAAAAATAAAAAAATAAAAAATAAATAAATAAATGAATAAATAAATAAATATAAATAAATAAATATAAACAAATATAAATAAAATATAAATAAATATAGATAAATAAATGAATATAAATAAATAAAAAATAAATACAAACGAATATAAAATATAAATGAATACAGCTAAATATAAATATAAATAAAATATAAAAATAACTATAAACGTAAATAAACACAATAAATAAATAAAAATAAGTAAATAAATAAATATAAATAAATAAATAAATAAATAAATGTTTTATTTTTATTTATTTTTGCTTTTTGTTTTTTTTTTTGTTTAGGAGCGGCCGACGTTGTGTCC
>NW_013573772.1:14911-15005 GCF_000499745.2 Eimeria mitis | reverse complement strand
TTTATTTAGTTATTTATTTAGTTTATTTTATTTAGTTTTTTATTTATTTATTTTATTTATTTATTTATTTATTTTATTTATATAATAAATAAAT
>NW_013573772.1:10560-10842 GCF_000499745.2 Eimeria mitis | reverse complement strand
ATATATATATATATATATATATATATATATATATATATGTATATATGTATATATATATATATATATATATTATGAAATATATTTTGCTGTGTTATTGTAACGTAATTCTACTGCGGATGTTTTGTTACAATTAGGGTTTAGGTATATATATGAGCTTGTGGTTTAGGGTTTAGGGTTTAGGGTTTAGGGTTTTAGGGTTTAGGGTTTGGAGCCCTAAACCCTGAACCCCAGAGCGGGGCCTTATCTATAGGCTTGAAGAGTATTGACACTGAATTAGAGAAT
>NW_013573772.1:9787-10041 GCF_000499745.2 Eimeria mitis | reverse complement strand
AGCAGCAGCAGCAGCAGCAGCAGCAGCAGCAGCAGCAGCAGCAGCAGCAGCAGCAGCAGCAGCAACAGAGGAGGCAGGAGGTGAAGCTATTGGCACAGCTGCAGCAGGAGCTGCAGCAGCAGCAGCAGCAGCAGCTGCAGCAGCAGCAGCTGCAGCAGCAGCAGCGAATCATATAGATAGCAGCAACGGCGAACTATGCAACAGCAGCAACAGCAGCACTAACAGCAACAGCAACAGCACTACCACCAACAAAA
>NW_013573772.1:6335-6501 GCF_000499745.2 Eimeria mitis | reverse complement strand
CTGCTGCTGCTGCTGCTGCTGCTGCTGCTGCTGCTGTTGCTGCTGCTGCTGCTGCTGCTGCTGCTGCTTTGTTTCGTCTGAAAGCCTTCGGAGGAGTTCGTCTGGTGTGCTGCAGAGGTCCACCTCAACTTCTTCCTGTTGCTGCTGCTGCTGCTGCTGCTGCTGC
>NW_013573772.1:2500-4773 GCF_000499745.2 Eimeria mitis | reverse complement strand
TTTTTTTTTTTTTTTTTTTTTTTTTTTTTTTTTTTTTTTTTTTTTTTTTTTTTTTTTTTTTGCTGAGTTACCCCAGAGCCAGCAAAGATGAATGACGCCTCCATAGCTGCTCCCTCTCCTCCTAAACAAAATGCAATAAAAAGAAGAAAAATATAAAAATAAAAATAAAAAAATAAAAACTAAATGATAAGGCGTTGCTTCTCCTGACTTTCAGGTGTATACACAGCTGCGTTTACCTCGATTTCTTTTTTTTTTTTCTCTGCATCTTCCTGTGCTGCCTTTATTGCTGCAGCATTTGCTGCTGCAGTTTCTCTCGTTTCTTGTGCTTCTTGAAGCAGCATTTGCATCTATAAATAAAAAGAAATATAACATATGTTTTAAACTAGATAGAATGAATACAGCAGCAGCAGCAGTTGCTATCGTGCTGACTTGTATTATTTGTTCTTCTTTCTGCTGCAGTGAGCGCAGCAGCCGTTCCTTTGCTGCAGCAAATGCTGCTGTTTGCTGCTGCAGCTCAACGAGCTGAGTTTGTGTTTCTTTTTGCTTCCTCTCTGCATTCTCTCTAGCATGTTTGAGGTCTAAGGAAAGAGAAAGGTATTAGTATATAGATCAAGAGATATCTTGGTGTTGCAGTAGCAGCACGAAACAAAAAAAAAAAAAAAAAAAAAAAAAAAAAAAAAAAACGAACTCTCTCACCCTGCATTGTTTTTTTCAGAGTTTTACATTCATTCAATAGACGTGAATGGCCGTCAGCTATTTCCGCAATAACCTCAGCAGATATTTTTTCTCTTTTTCTTCTCAATTTCAACTCTTCGTTTTCTTGTTTCAATGAACAAAAGGATATTTCTGTTGTGCTTATCTTCTCCTGGGCTGCGGTGAGGGCTTGCTTAAGAGAGGCGCATACAGCCTGATGAGGAACGGGGTTTCGTTGGTTGTGTAGCAGTTTTGTTTTTGTTTTTTTGAATTAAAAGTTTTAATTTAATTAAAAATAAATGAAAAGAAAGAAATTTCTTTATCTCACCTTTAACTCGTTGATTTCTCGCTGCTGTTGTTCGTTGAGTCGGTGCCATTTCTCTGCCTCTGCGGCATGAATTTGTTCTTTTGCATTTGCATTTGTTTGTTGTTCAAGTTCTTTTTCAGTTAATTTTCTTTTAATTACATTTAACTCAGATAGAAGACGCAATTCTTCTTTTTTTCGTTGCAGATCAGCCGCCCGCAGTTCCTCGATTTCGCCCGCCAGGTTCTGAAACTGACGGCGGCAGCGAAAAAGAAACGACAGATCAGCGTTTTTAATTGTTTCCTCCATCATAAAAGAACAATTAAATAAAAAGGAAGAAAATAAAAAACAAATACTCGATAAAAATTACAAAAGATAGGTTGTGATGGTGATGGCGCAACCAGATATTGAATCGTCTTCATGAGCTGCCGATACACCTGAAACTCGAAATATAAAACCCTGCGATCCTCTATCTTCCTGTTGTTTTTTCACTTTTATTTTTTTATAAATCTTTTTGTTTTTGTTTAATGTTTTATATTCTTTCTTTTTACGCGAATTTCCGTCAACTTTCCCCCCAGCCCCGAACCCCAGTCTGGGTGTTTGTTCGTTGTGAGACAGGTGTTCAAGTACCGTCGAACATGCGGCCCGATCGTGTTATTTTTTTCTCTTTTTCTTCATGAAATTGTGAAGCATTTTATATTTTAATGTATTTTCTTTCATTTTCCCTGAATACAAACGAAAAAAACAGGCAAAGAACTGATATATCCTCCCCTCCATTCTGCACTGTCTATCCTGCCTGCAGCGCAAGGCACCGCGGCCCGTCACCTCTTGCGTCTTCTGTCTCTGCAGGAGGAGCCCACGAAGAAGCAAACAAATTAAAAGTAAATAAATAATTAAAAAACAAATCATTAACTTATTCCTTTTCTACTCATCAGCAGCTGCAGCAGCTGCTGCTGCTGCTCTTCTTCCCCCTACCCTGTCTGCCATTCCTCTCCTGCATCAAAACCCCTTTTCTAGGATCCCTCGACACACCGAGAGCAGCAGCAGCAGCAGCAGCAGCAGCAGCAGCAGCAGCAGCAGCTTCTGTCTCGTCTTTTTTAATTTTATTGTTATTTCCATTCCTTAGAGCCCCCACAGACCCCCTCCCTCCCCCCTAAACCCCCAAACGCCATCGTAAGTTTCTGGTGTATGTTATAGAGGGGCCCCTTGTTTGTTTGTTTTTTCTTTTTCTTCTTTTTCTTTTTCTTTTTATTTTTTCTTTTCTTTACCTCTTTTA
>NW_013573771.1:46727-47531 GCF_000499745.2 Eimeria mitis | reverse complement strand
AAGTTCGCGGGTAGGCGGTTTGTTCTGTATCACGTTACGGCTATGCCACTTGTGCGGACTGGAACTCTTAGACGTGTCTGTTCAAGCAGTGAACAAATCTTGTGAAGAACGCAAGTTGAGTTATTCTATGATCTGATATCTGTCAACCGCACTCAGGCTGTTCGAAGCCCCCTTTCTTCCCTCAAGTGTCGATAGTGACGTACCGGCAGCACGTGTTGAAGACCCTCATGCAGGTATTTCGTCTACGGCATCCCAATGACGCTATCGGAGGACCTGAGGTGATGGCAGCATGTGCGCAAGCAGCCGCTCTTCTAGACGCCTACCGCAGTCTGCGTTCGGCCCATTTAGACTACCACATGCAACACGACCCACATGCCGGCATGTCAGAGGACAGCGCCGCCTGGATGGCCGGGCGCTTCAACCTCATGTTGCAGGAAGACCAGGCAGTTGCAAACGACAAAAATGTCCGGAAGGGGCTGAAGTGGTGTATTGACTCAAGTACGGCGGAGAATGTTATCTGCGGAGAAACACTGGGGCAATTGCTTGTCTAGGCACGGAGCAGCGCACGTTTCCTGAAAACAGCTTTCACCGGTGGTGGACTATGGGCAGTATAGAAATGTTTCCCATTGATGAACGCCATCGAATGTGTGTGCCGCTGAACTGCTCCTGCCTGTGCAGCCTTAGTTGTTCAGCAGATCCTGTCTCAACGGGCACTCACGGATCTGAACGAAAGTCCTGCATCTCCCGGCAATGCATTCAACAACTTACTGGATGCCTCGCGCACTGCCGGCGCTTCTCACACAC
>NW_013573771.1:44302-46627 GCF_000499745.2 Eimeria mitis | reverse complement strand
AATAGAAATGTTTCCCCTTGATGAACGCCGTCGAATGTGTGTGTCGCTGAACTGCTCCTGCCTGTGCAGCCTTAGTTGTTCAGCAGATCCTGTCTCAACGGGCACTTACGGATCTGAACGAAAGCCCTGCATCTCCCGGCAATGCATTCAACAACTTACTGGATGCCTCGCGCACTGCCGGCGCTTCTCACACACGCCGAATCGCACAGTACCTCCTGTCGAGATGCCGCGATGAGTCGAAGGAAACAACAGCTCAGATTCATGCCTGGGCAGCACTCAGCGTTGGGATTGCGGAAACCTTTTTCAGAGGCCAATTGACCTGCGCAATCAACGCCCAGGAAAGCTCGGAGATTGATATCAGTCTTGTTAAAGCTGCCTTGTCATTAGGTTGGGGGAAAATGGGAATAGAAGATGTTCTAGAGCCCCATGCACTCCTCGTACAGGTCGTGAGAAGCATTGAAAAGAGCAGGCTGCTAACAGACTCTGACAAGAAACGGATCCAGAAAAACTGCTCTAGGATTGGCAAGGCGCAAATGCAACCATTTTGGCCATTTTATAAGGAACCACAACACTTGGATGAGGCCCTTCTCTCCATGTATTCAGTTCCTTCAAGGGATGACGGTGAACGAGGCCAAGGCGAAGGGGGCGGTGGCAACCCGGAACCCACTCCGGAACCACAGGAGCAATATGGCAGCAATATGCCCCCAGAAACTCCTGCGGGTACTTCTGAGGAAGGCGCAGGTGCGTTGAGCTTTTCTCATTTTGCTGCGTCTTCTTAAACGTCAACCCATCAAAGTGTGGCGTTTTCGAAAAGGCCCCTTCCTGTCTACACTCCAAAGAAATTGTTGTTTGTGTGTCTTATTATTCAGAACCAAGCGGAGAGCAACCTTATCCACGCGGGCAGCCACCTCCACCCCCTCCCCCAGTGCATCGAGAAAAGCCGCCTCTACAGGCCGTGGAGGAGTCGCGCCCGCATCAATCAGTAACAGTACCAGTACCGCTAAGTGAGCACGGGGAGGAAACATCTCCGGATGAGACTGAGGAAGCGCCGATCCCTACACAAGAGAAACAAGAACATCCCGGCGGAAGCGAAGGAGAGCCTCCAGTGCCGCCACCTCATGTAAAGGATCAACCAACTGCAGAAGGCAGCAGTCAGGAGGTCATGGAAAACGAGGCTCACTCAGGCACTATGCCCATTGTTCCAGTGGTCCCTCCCAGACAGGCAGGGCGCCAACCATCCGAGAACGATCTTCATAAAGGCGAACCTCCCATGCCACCTCCGACGCAACCTAAAGAGCCCATTGCAGATCGAGGTGGAAAGCCAGTAGAACACTATGGAGGGCATCCTTCCCCAGTTCCGATCCCCCGAGAGCACACCAACGAAGATACACGCGGCAGTCAAGAGCAGCAAAGGAAACTGCCTACACGCATCCGGCTTGGCTCCGCAAGCGGTCGCTTGGAGGGAAATGGCCCAAAAGAGAACATACCGAAACTCAAGCGCTCTCCCTCCGATAACTTCAATCCCCACAGAATCGCGACGCCCAGACAAAGTGGGTCGAGACTGTACAATCATAGACTACTTGTAGATACAGGTTCTGGAGCAGCCCCCGGAGGTAAGGCTCCCGGGAGCTCGACGTTGGCCTCTCAGAGAAGATAAAGCCAAGGGACATAAATGACCTAATGGCACTGAAATAAACTTGGAAAACATTGTTTGCTTCTAGGACTTCTCTGTGGAGAGAGATGTAAGGGGGGTCGGAATAAAGGAGCATGCCTGCTTTTTTGACATGCTCCGAGTGACTAAATTCCTTTTTAATTTTGCTTGCATCTAAAGGACTGTGATTTATCCTAAGAGGGAACTTTTTCCGAGGAAAGCCGAGGAGTCTTCGACTACTTCTGCACAGGGAAACTCCTCAGCATCCGTGTATCTATTTGTCCTTCTCCAATTGGGTCAACTCTGTAATACCCATGATACGTCGAAGCATAAACTTGGTCCTGCAGGAAAATAAGACAGACATTCGATAGCTCAGATGCCATGGGCACAGAAGAAATGATGGATACGAACATATGCGAGGCAATCAGGGAATCGTGTGGAACAAATATTTGAGGCTGGCACCACTTTTGTTCCGAACATTATTGTTTTTAGCTTCGAATGACGCATTGGCGGGACTGGGCTTGGCACAGCTTTGTCGAACATTACTGTGTTCCAATATTCCTGAACATCAACCCTACATTGAGTTTGCTCAGCAGGCGCTGGCGCGAGTAGGAACTCTGGGAGGGACACACTGTGTCTGTGGCCGGCACAGTGAAGTCGTGGTAGCCCTGATG
>NW_013573771.1:43128-44202 GCF_000499745.2 Eimeria mitis | reverse complement strand
CTCATGGCGAACCTCCCATGCCACCTCCGACGCAACCTAAAGAGCCCATTGCAGATCGAGGTGGAAAGCCAGTAGAACACTATGGAGGGCATCCTTCCCCAGTTCCGATCCCCCGAGAGCACACCAACGAAGATACACGCGGCAGTCAAGAGCAGCAAAGGAAACTGCCTACACGCATCCGGCTTGGCTCCGCAAGCGGTCGCTTGGAGGGAAATGGCCCAAAAGAGAACATACCGAAACTCAAGCGCTCTCCCTCCGATAACTTCAATCCCCACAGAATCGCGACGCCCAGACAAAGTGGGTCGAGACTGTACAATCATAGACTACTTGTAGATACAGGTTCTGGAGCAGCCCCCGGAGGTAAGGCTCCCGGGAGCTCGACGTTGGCCTCTCAGAGAAGATAAAGCCAAGGGACATACATGACCTAATGGCACTGAAATAAATTTGGAAAACATTGTTTGCTTCTACGACTTCTCTGTGGAGAGAGATGTAAGGGGGGTCGGAATAAAGGAGCATGCCTGCTTTTTTGACATGCTCTGAGTGACTAAATTCCTTTTTAATTTTGCTTGCATCTAAAGGACTGTGATTTATCCTAAGAGGGGACTTTTTCCGAGGAAAGCCGAGGAGTCTTCGACTACTTCTGCACAGGGAAACTCCTCAGCATCCGTGTATCTATTTGTCCTTCTCCAATTGGGTCAACTCTGTAATACCCATGATACGTCGAAGCATAAACTTGGTCCTGCAGGAAAATAAGACAGACATTCGATAGCTCAGATGCCATGGGCACAGAAGAAATGATGGATACGAACATATGCGAGGCAATCAGGGAATCGTGTGGAACAAATATTTGAGGCTGGCACCACTTTTGTTCCGAACATTATTGTTTTTAGCTTCGAATGACGCATTGGCGGGACTGGGCTTGGCACAGCTTTGTCGAACATTACTGTGTTCCAATATTCCTGAACATCATAACCCTACATTGAGTTTGCTCAGCAGGCGCTGGAGCGAGTAGGAACTCTGGGAGGGACACACTGTGTCTGTGGCCGGCACAGTGAAGTCGTGGTAGCCCTGATG
>NW_013573771.1:38214-42805 GCF_000499745.2 Eimeria mitis | reverse complement strand
TTGTACAGTCCCTTCTGTCCTTGTTGCTCACAAAGATTGTATGCACTGTTTATCTCCACTGCCCCCACAGTGGTATTCTTCAGGCAGTTGTACAAGCGCAGAATCTCCCGAATGAGAGTCACCACTGCTTCAAGCTGTGCGGCAAACGACATTTTTCGACGGCATGTGTTCTAATTTGCCCTGCGTTTCTCCGACATTGCCTGTTTCCATATATGGAAAATGCGAATTCTGGATCCAGGTGCAAGGACAGATCTGGCTTGGGCCTAGATGCTTTCACCCAAATTGGTTGACCGAAGGTAGATTACTCGCCGTCAGATTGAGGACGCCGACTTTCTTTAGAATTTTGGATCCATATTACATTCTGTTCCCGGGTTCTCTCTGGCCTTAGGCTTGGCAAATAGCAGATCACGACGCATAACGCATCGAACCTGGGGTGCAATGCTTACCCAGACTGTACGCGTAATATTTAAGCCAAAGCCCTAACTACGGTATGGAGGGACTGCTTATATTATTTCCTTAATGTTTTCTCTCCTCAACAGGCTTATGCAGGGCAGTCGTGTTTCAATTTGCATATTGCTGGGCTGCATGGACACAGGGATCTGAATGGTATTGAATCGTGCGTATGGGTCCTTACGGGGTCCGTGGCGAAATATTATTTTCACTTGCCTAATTCAGATTTCATTTCCTCGCCTTGACGGAATCGGGGTTTCTCATTGCTACTGCAGCCCATGGGTTGCTCGGGGCCTTGAGGTGTGGCAGCTCGAGGCTTGCAAACAGTACTTTCGGAAGGTACCCTCACATAATTCTGGGCAAAACATTCTTCAGTCCATCGATTTTCTATTCAATGCCGAGTTGTTAAAGCCATAAACTGACGAGTAATGCGGTCTGGGTGGCATACAAATCCACGCCCCCAATAGGGTCACCTAAGCAAAGGAATCTACGGCGGAGCGCGCCAAGATACGCGGAGCCCAAGCGCCGCCTTTCCCTTTCTAAAGCCTCAGAACCATTAAAATGACACATATTTTGTGGTAGACTGCCCCACCTGGATGGCTTTGAGGAATGGGAATCCCGTCCGTTTCCCACTACTCTAGCCCGCAGCTGGGCTGCCACTGGCGTGCTCCACCAATCCCCGCCCTTATTTTGATTGTGTAGGCGCATAATACCTTCTCGACACAATTTATAGATTTTGTCGTGTCAAAAGAGGTCACTGTTCACGTTTTTACGATACATTGGGGAACATTCCCGCCGCTGCTCCTCCTATACAGGCATCGCCCAGCTCCTGCCCGCCTCCGCAGTATCTTCCACAACAAGCATGACAGAATGGACGGACTGCAGCGGCGGTTAAAGTACGCACAATGGACTGCAGAGCCTCCCCACCTGCGACCTCCTCACAACGCCAACAATTCCCGAGCTGCCGTCCCCCGGTTCCCTACAACTGTGGCAACCCCAGGCGCATTCGTTGCTGAGGACTATGGAAGGGCTCTCCCTTCACGGAGCAAGCTCTTCCCTGCCAGCTCTCAGGAACTTTCCAGGCTGGAGCATTCGGACTACTGCGACCGTGTCCATCCCACACAAAACTTATCACGGAAACAGAAACTGCAGCGCGGCGTGTTGGAGCCAACCATCGGCTGCCATAGCCATGGATCCCAGCTGTTTCCTTTCCTCACCAGGTACTTCCCCAACCGCGTCTAATTTGAGAGCCATACTTGCTCATATGCTGCTCTCTATGCCTATTGGCAATCGAAGTGCGCAATGCCTTAGCAGCNGAGAGCCATACTTGCTCATATGCTGCTCTCTATGCCTATTGGCAATCGAAGTGCGCAATGCCTTAGCAGCACTCCTGCACTCCACCTGGACAGGATTTACGTATCTCCAGCTTCGCTACCTTTTCCTTCAACAACTTCACCCCGTGATATGTGCGTCGTTCTTTTTGCGCTTCGAAGGTCGTGCTCGTCGCCAGCGGTTAATGGGAAGGGCCACTCAGGCGCACTCTGTCCTGATGTGGAACAGGGCTCTCTGCCACCTGTCACGCAGTCAAAAGTAAATATCCTTTCAGGAAATATGACTTCTTCGCTCTTCGGAGGCCACGCCGCTCCACTGCCTCTTTTCGACTCCCGGGCTGCAGCAGCAACTGCTGCCTCTTGCTGTACGCATGCGGCAACAGCAGACGCTGCCAGCCCGAGGCGGTGGGCAGGCAAGGCCCTTGTTGGCAGCAGCAGCTGCAGGGAAAGTGTAAGGGCTGAAAATACCCATTCGATCAATGGACCGTTCTTTCAGAGACCAAAAGGAAAGCCACAGAAAAACGGCAAGCAAGCGTCCCTTGACTCGCGACAGACCTATGAGAACTCAACAGGAGAATACGAAAGCGCAGCCGAAGCAGCACAGGAGAACGAAAAGCTCGGGCAAACCAAAGCTGTGGGCTGCACAGCCTCTCCAAGAACTATTGAAGCGTACGCAAAGTCCCCTCGTCTCTGCCACCCCTCAGGCAACCCGAAGAGTTTATCGGGGTATACGGATGCGCGTAGCGCAGCCACAATACGCGAGTCGTCCGCTAACTCGAGCAGCTCTTCCTGCAGCGCTCCAGACATGAAAATGGAGAAGCAACATCTGATACTTGCGAAGCCCCCTGCAAAAGTGCCAGATACAACTGAAAAGCCTGTACGGACAAACAACGCACACTTGGCCAGTGCCCACTGTGACGCACCCCAGCGCATCTNACTGAAAAGCCTGTACGGACAAACAACGCACACTTGGCCAGTGCCCACTGTGACGCACCCCAGCGCATCTTCTCAGCTCTGTGCTGGAACAGCCGGCATATTCTGCAAGATGAGCGTGCGTCGTGTATTTTGCACGGGGCGGAAACAGAAAGTTTGCGTTCCTTCAGGACAAACAAGACACGCCACAAGTAACTAGCAAGACTACTGTGGATCTAAGGCAGCTACGGGAAGAATGCTCACTGCCATTTACTCCCTTACCAGGGGGCCTTCATGCCTCTACGCAACGTCAGCAGGCACGGCTAGCCCCCACACAGCACGGTGTTCTTGCTTATGAAGCACCTGCGGCACTAGCAGCGCACCCAAGAGCTGTCGCTGAACTCAAGCGATGGACGACCGAATGTTGCAACTCTGCTACGCCTACACTACGATATGGTAATTCGTGTTGGACGCCCCAGGATTCACCTGCGTGCATCTGTGATTGTAGCTGTTGACGACAACCTGGAGAGATTTGAAGGAATGCTCGAGCCGATTGTAAAGCTTCTGGTTGATAAGACTGTTGAGCAGGCGATCGAGGAAGCGAAGCAGGAACAGCAACTGCTTACGCTGCACAAGCGAAGGCAAGAGCTGCTGAAAAATCAGCAGCAGCAGCTGCTTGAGTTGGAACAGCGCGAAGCACGCAGGCACTTTCAGGCGCAGCAGGCAATACAAAACCAACTCGCTGCGTGAGCGAAATCAAATCGCAGCTCAAAAAGTGTCTGCTTCGCACAACCACGTGCAACTTACGCAGCAAACGGCAGATTACCCTGGCTTGTGATACCTACGGTGAACGTGAGCCCGTATGCTTACAGGAGGGAGCACGAAACTCAGCTGTGGCGTCATTTGTGGGTAGCGCACATCGGAACGACTTTGCTAGATGAAGACTCTCTTGAAAAGATCGTGGAACAGTTGGATGAGGTAATGCTGAGAACTATAATTTAGCTTCGCATACATTGCGCGTTATCAGCTCTCTTTTCCCCCGTGGGGGTGCACAGCAGTTCGCCGATTATATAGTACTGTCTTGTCGTGGTTACAGGAGAGTTCATTCTTATCTTCGGTTGACACTCTTTCGGGCGAGTTCCTTGCTGAAGTTGCCAAGGCGGCTACTGGGGAGCTCAAGAAACGGAAGGTGAGGGAAGATACAGACGCGAAACTATTGCTAATATTCAAAGGGATGCCACCTCATGCCAATAAGGGTCTCGTGGAAATTCTGCTGACTTGCGGTTGTGCGACCATCACCTAGGATCCACTTGCACAGAGTTTGGACAACTAAATGTGTCGCTACTGATGATTGGTTAGCCTTGAGTCAGATGAGGGATTGTGGCTGTGCACTCCACTGAATCATACAGCGGCGCAACTCAGCTGAGCGAAGGCGTCGTCCCTTATGCTGAAGCGTCAGGGTTCTCTTTTCAGGGGGCAGGCACTGCGACCCGTCTGTTGCTACCTTTCCAATAGCTATATGGCCCATTGAATTGCGTGAAAATTCAGGATATAGGAGAGGAGCTGGCGAAATTGTGGTTCAATGCAGAGAAGGTGCAGACAGCCAGTCGCCGACAGCAAGAGTTGCTCATCTGGGGACAGCACTTGAGAATGAGAGAAAAGATCAAACGACGAAGAGAGCTACGTCGAGGAGTTGTCCATATTTTTGTCACACCCGCAGGTGAACACCTTCGTCGGTTCAGAGCCTGTAAAATGCGTTCTAGCCCTGTAGCTTTTAAGGAGTATTTGATGCCTTTCATCCGTGTCCATCAACACGTTCTTGGAGGGCCAGTATCTCTTCCGTTGTAAGCAGCCCGTTTGAGTATTTGTAGCTCCCGAGCATAAAGTGTGTGCACCAT
>NW_013573771.1:37288-37894 GCF_000499745.2 Eimeria mitis | reverse complement strand
TAAGGCCCAAGCCACTGTGGAGGCCGTCGCTGATCTCGTTTCACTGAGCCTGCCGAATGATCGTTCCGACCAAGACGGCCGTATCCGGCAGCTCTCCCTCAAAGCAGAGGCGGAAAGGCTCACCGAAGCTTTTAAAGAGCAACAACGACAGCGTCTGTCTCCAAAGAAATACAAAATCACCTCCGAGCGAGAGAAAGCTTCTTCCGACGATGCAGACGGGCAAGACAACACCAGCACCAGCAGCAACCCATCTGGATCTTCCGCGGTTATTTGCATTGGCCCCTTCAAGCTGCTTCGGAAACAGGACTCAGCCACGGGTCAAAAGAAGTTCATCAGCATGGAAAAGCTCCAGCAGGAGGTACAAAAAAGAATGTGCGATTGTTTCAACGACATGGCAGCAATAATCCGCTGTTCTCAAATCATATTTGAGGCAAAAGGAATAAAAATATCGGTGGGTATACTGCAGCGTCTGCACCATGTAGACGTTTAGTCGGTTTCGGAGGCCAAAGTAATGCCAACAAAACTAGCCAGGGATGCTGTATTCAGAGACGACGAGAACGATAGATAGCTGAGAAGCCCAGTTTGTTCATCCTGTAGTCCTGCCAC
>NW_013573771.1:8137-37270 GCF_000499745.2 Eimeria mitis | reverse complement strand
ATATATATATATATATATATATATATATATATATATATATATATATATATATATATATATATATATCCCACAAGGAGGGCCTGAGGTGAAGGCAGAATGTAATGCCTGTGCCCTCTTGCAATATCAGGAAGTCGACAACTTGCTCAAGTACGAGTATGGCGATCTACGCGTTCGACTGGACAGAAAGATCACATTTGCCAACCCGACAGATGAATCCGAAGGCGAAATGGAAACTGAAGAATCTGGAGAGTTCGATTAACCTGCAACAGTATGCAACTTTTGGGCCTGCGGTTTGCGTCAGGGCTGCCGCCCACGCGGCAGGCTCTCGAATCCTGAAGGGGATGCACCGAAAGAATATGAAACGGTGTGCAGGCAGCAGACTATGCGCACTTTATCCCCTTACGCAAATAACATGCTTTGTTGATGATTATAAGAAATGAACTTTTGAGGCTGCACAAACGGTACTGCCGTGTTTGGTGGTATCTTACACTCACGCCATGCACACAAGCGGGCATGCGAGTGTTGTTGAAACTGATACGAGTAAAATCCAAAACAACTAGCTGGCTCGAAACAAAGTAAGGGTGGTCACTCGCGATGAGCGCCTGAGTGAGAATGCGCAACGATGGCAAAACACTCTGGTGTTTCTTCTGATTCAACGAACTGTTGGAGGGTAGCGGTCGTAAAGCCTTCCTGTCGCAGCCACCAGATTCTGCAGCAAATAAAAGGGAATGCAAGAGGAAAACACCCATAAACTAGCCTGTCTTAAATCGCACCGGAGGTTAGTATTTGTGCATGCTGCATCACAAACCTAAGCCAGAGATCACAACCCGTTGACAATTTCACTTCCTTGGATGAGGAGGTACTAACGATAATTAAAGTCAGCGGCTCCACCTNCAACCCGTTGACAATTTCACTTCCTTGGATGAGGAGGTACTAACGATAATTAAAGTCAGCGGCTCCACCTATAAGGATCAACAATTACCGGGAGATATCTAAAATTCTCTTCACCATATTCCCGATTTCGCGCTTCCTGTCGGTCGCCCCAGTAGCCCACCTGCACGAAAGCCAGAGTGTGTTCCCATCACACCGTTTGTTCACAACACTCGAGTCTTTGCTGTTTGTGCCATGAATATATCCGAAAGGTAAGCGCAACGGCAGAAACAAACAAAAAAGACGACGGACCCGGAGAGTGAAAAGAGCAAAGATATTTCCGTAAGCGTGAAGCCTTGGCTGAGAAGAAACTCCGTCCCAACAAACGACTCCGTCGTGCATCTGCGCAAAGCTCCAAAGGAGAACGACAGAGAGAAATAGCTCGGGAGCCTCTAAAACATGAAAAGAGCACCAAATGGGACAGCCACACTCACAGTGAAGGAGTCACAACGCCTTTAATGTGCCTGGTTACACACACTGGATACAAACGCCTCCGTCAAANCACAGTGAAGGAGTCACAACGCCTTTAATGTGCCTGGTTACACACACTGGATACAAACGCCTCCGTCAAATGAGTGCGACTGTTCGCCGATTACGTCTGCAACTGCGTATGCTGCTGCAGACGCCGCTGCCAGTACACATATGCATATTTCTCCAGCTGTCAGTGACGAACTGCACGGAAAGGCTTACCTATGGTGACAGCATGTGGCAATGCAAACGCAAAACTTGAGTCTTGACTCTGTGGCGTCTCGAGCTGACGCAAAGCATCTGCGCCCGTTCCCAAAATTCCGCAAGTGAAAAACAGCCTAAAACTCAAGCCCTACATGTCCATTGAAGTGAAAGAATCGACATGCGTCTTTTCAGTTCCACAGCGACGCAAGCCGTGAGGCCTTTGCAGCAGCTGCGTGAGGCCTTTGCAGCAGCTGCGACACTGAATGCCTGGAATCCAAATAATGGAACCTAAAGCATGAATGCGTGAGGCGCACCTTAGGGCAACGTCGGATCCCCCACCGCACAAGTGTTTAGCAACGCCGAGTACATTTGAGGTGCATCTGCCCCTGAAGTGCTCCCCCAAGACATCGTCGATTCTGCAGAGAGCCACAGAGCAAACATGACGTGTGGAAAAAAGACAAGGAATGCCTTGCCATTTGGTTGCCGACCTCAAACCGCAGCTTCGTAACAATGTCCCTGCAACGTAACAACGACTGCTAAAGCGAGGGACGAAAACACCAGCAGCTGCAGTTCCTCGCATGTTTAGGCAAAACATTCGAAAAGGTGTGCAAGTTGGTTTGCGGCGCTCCCTGGTGTCACTGCAGATTCAGAAACGTGACCGCGTAAATGCAGCAACAGCAGCAGTATGCTTACTGTGTAGCAAGCACACTGGCGGTGTAGCTGCATTTACGCCGTCACCATTCCCAGAACAGCAGCAGCTAGGATTCCAGAATCATAGGCCAAGTTGTATAGGGCGTTCAGGCACTTCCAGCCACGTTACACAAGTCATCGCAACTAACAACAGCAGCAGCAGCGGCAGCAGCGCTAGCAGCAACAGAAACAGCGGCAACACGCACCTCTTCATGCTGGGCCCCCCGCCTTCCCCCAGTGTCTGGGCAATTGCGAAGAACTCCTCGGCACTGCCATCTTCAACGCAGCGCAGGATTCTTGGCTTGGGTCCTCGCTTGGCTGCATGGTTTGGCTCCTCTCCTACGTTGGTTGCTTCTGCGACATTTGCTAAGGAATGCATTCCATCCCCATTCACTTTGCATNCTCCTCTCCTACGTTGGTTGCTTCTGCGACATTTGCTAAGGAATGCATTCCATCCCCATTCACTTTGCATCTTTCGCCGCGTGTCTCTTTGGCCCCCTCCTGCTCCAGCCGAGGTTTTGGGACAGCGAAGCGGCAACCGTATTCAAACAGTTTCTTGAAAAATCCCGGGATATGCGGCCTGCGCAGACATTTGCACACATCATTAAGCCCTGAACCCTATACCCTCGATTCCCTACGGCCCCTCTCACGCCACTTCCGCTATTCCGAAGCAAAGGAGGTCAGCCTACAAGCCTACAACCTTAAATCCTAAGCGCTCCTCGTAGCAACGGTCCATTAATTAAGGGCAAAACTTTCCATCGAACCCGTGAGGTGGGAGGTGGGCTCACACGCGTAAGGGGCCTTTGCAAGCGATGTACTTGACGAGCGCCACCAGAGAGAAATCCGCAATGTCCATTCGCAGACGAACAGGAGGCACGGGCAGAGCGGCCCCGCTGCTGCTGGTTGATGCGGGGTTGCTGCAGCTCGCATTGGTGCCAGTGGCTGCAGGAGTCAGGCTAGCAAGAGCTTGTGGAGGCCTTCCGATAACAGAAGAAGCAGCATCACCAACAGTACGCGTTTGTGCTGGGTCGGACAGTGCTGAAGCGGCTGGCCCTGCCGTCATTTCTTCTCCAAGCAAAGGATTTCCCAAGCTGGTGTTCTCCTCCACGGCTGTTTCCACGGTCGCCGCAGCAGCAGCCTTGCGTCGCTCAGCAGCAGCAACAGCAGCAGGATGTAGCGGTCGGAGGGAGTTGGGATTGCGAAATGTCTTATCCTTGGCCTCCTTGCAGTAGCGCCGCGCTTCACGGTCGACAACAATACAGCGAACACCTCTATGTTGTCTCGGAGCATGCGTATGCAGGGCGCCGGGAGCTCCCGCTGCTGCTGCTGCTGCTGGTACTTGTGGTGCTGCTGCTGCCGGCTCGCGTTGTGCATTCGCCGCGACCGCAACGGCCGACCAGCAGCACAGCCAGCGCGTCAGGTCACCTTTGCCTAAAGACAATCAACAACGGCCCANGCAACGGCCGACCAGCAGCACAGCCAGCGCGTCAGGTCACCTTTGCCTAAAGACAATCAACAACGGCCCACCGGCTCTCAGAATGCGCACAATGCAGAACAGATTGCCTGCATGCAATGCGTGCAAATGAAGGACATGCTGACGGAGAATGATGTATACTGAAAAGATGGTCCCCAACTTTACTTGCAAGCATCTCTATATTGTGATGTTTCGTATTTCACTATCAGTCAAGAAGTTGACGGTGAAACGATCACAAACATAAGCCGAACGCTCCACAAAAGAACAACCGCCGCCCTATGCACATGCCTACACCGCTCTCCAGCATAATTGGACAAGCCAGTGAGAAGAATATGGTGATGCTAGTTTGCTCCTGCTCAGCATGCACAAACATCTCGTTTGGCTTAACCTCCATATATTATAAATATGCATTCGAATGAGTACAACGAGATCACGAGAACGCATATTCGGAATACAACTTGGTGAATAGATCCATGTACGCGTCTCCACTTGGGTGTATAAACAATGAAAGACAAACGCAGAGCAGCTAAAGAAGGTAAAAAGGAAGACTCACCAGCCCCCAGTTCTACGATAAGTGTTTCGTCAAGGCTTGACTTTTTCAGGTGGCTGTGCAGGAGACACAAAGCCAAGAGCTGCAGGAGCTGTTTCTGATGTTTGTTCAGCCGCTGCTGCAGCTGCTGCAGCACCTGCAATATCGCGCTCGATCGATCTTGCTGAGGCAGTAGCAAAGCTCTCTTCAAGTCAGCTTCAAGCCATGCTAGGGGATGCCCCTCTGCTGCTGCAGTTCCCGTGTCCAGCGGCACTTGTGTTGCGTCTGCAGCTGCTCGCAGCAGCAGCAGCGCTTCTTCTTCCCTTTCGCTATGACGCTCTCCAGTCACGCCGCTGCAGCAATTCAATATGAATATTGAGGCAGGCAGCTTTTCCAGAGAGTCCCACTGAGGTACAGCAGCTCCCACCGGTGCTTTTNTATGAATATTGAGGCAGGCAGCTTTTCCAGAGAGTCCCACTGAGGTACAGCAGCTCCCACCGGTGCTTTTGCTGTAGGTGGCGTCGCTGCTGCTGTTTCCGCTGTTGCTGCTTCTTTTGGGGACATGTTGTTTAGATACAACAGGGAATATCTGTAAGCGTCAGATATCTTGGCCTCAAATTCCGAAGTGAGCGCTGCTGCTGTCTCCGGGCTTTCCACGTAGTCCCCATGCTGCAGCTTCTGTTGTAGATGGTCCTCCTGGCGCTGCTGCTCCGACTGGTCAAGTCGCTGCTGCTGTGGTAAATTGGCGCCGGGTTGCATAAAGGGGAGACAGTGCGAGAAGGCGATGTCTCTTGCTTTCGTGCATTTCTTCAGGTGGGCCTGGACCCGGAGTGCGTATATGGAGTGGCTGCTGTCCATGGGGCATGCAATACGCTCCCCATGCCTGCCGCTGCTGATTCGATTACGGCTCAAGATCCCGTCATTTGGCGCTGCTTCCGTTGCTGCTGTTCCTTTTGCTGCCTCTTCCAATGCTCCTTTTGCTGCTTCGGAGGCTGCTGCTGCTGCTTCAGATGTTCTACCGGGAGATGCCCTTCCGCTTGCCGTCCCCAATGACACCCCTGAAGCTGCAGTTGATGCTGAAGGGTGGAGGGCTGCTGCCACAGCATGGAGGTTGCTGCTGGTCAGGGGGCCCTCCCCTCCAGGCTTTGGCCGCTTCAAGGCCCCTCCAAGCCTCTCGCTTGGGGCCCCATGGAGCATCCTGGTATCCGTAGAGAGGGCTTCCGGGTCCTCAATCTCCGGCACCGGCATAGGGGGGACCCTGAGCTCTGAAGGGACTTTCCCTTTTCTGCAATCCGGAGCTTGGAAGTTGCCTACAGACGCCCCTCGACGCCTAAAACCCAAGCCTTGTACTTAAACTTTCAAAAAAAATCCCAAAGGAATTTCATGAATAACATAGCTAGGACGATTAAGACGATACGAAGGAGTGGCCGCTGCGGCGTATACAGATCGTCGGGTGAGGGGCCCCGGGAANGACGATTAAGACGATACGAAGGAGTGGCCGCTGCGGCGTATACAGATCGTCGGGTGAGGGGCCCCGGGAATTGAGTGGAGGCAATTTAGGGAAAGTTCTATGGAGGATGAGGAAGGATGTAATGATACTTCGTGTTTTAAGGTTTATTGTTAATTCCTCATGGTTCCCTGTGTCCGGAAAAGCTGAGGCATTTACGCAAGGCCTCTCGGTCGAGGATCTCGTCTTTAAAAACTTCGGCTGCGGCCGACAGCTAAGTTTAACTAGCACGTGAAAACGCCGCGGGGATACAGTTAAACATTTCCACCGATTATACAAACCGGAGACGCGTCATTGAGTTCCTCTTAAAGCCCCGAAAAAACAAATTATTTGCAAGAATTCCGGAGGCGTACGGTTGCAACAACGCGCACCGACTTTTCTGTTGGGGGTTTAGGAGATCAGAATGATGCAAAAGAATGACAAACAGCATAAAAAGCGAAAGAATTGATAGCAAATAATGCAATTCGATCAAACATAAGCTCATATCACCTCAACTGCACGTTCGGTGCTACGGGTCACTGCAATCGATTATCAGCTTGTAAGTAACTACCATCCTGTATTGTTATTCACTACGGTAAGAGTTCATTGATTTGAATCATATATATATTATGCAGATTTCTGTACACAGGTTAGTGGCAACGAAACAAGTGCTGACAGNGATTTGAATCATATATATATTATGCAGATTTCTGTACACAGGTTAGTGGCAACGAAACAAGTGCTGACAGTCCGCTTGCGCGCTTTGCATACAGTTGAGCAACGCAGAAGCAGACCGGCAAGGGCTCCCGATAATAGATGTGGGGGCCGCTTAAAGAGGGACCTGCCTCATCCTTTGTAACGGCATTAGCAAAAAGACCAGCAGTAGCTCCTCTACGTGCTGCAGCCGGGGCCCACGCACTGCGCCGACCCCAATCATTCCTCTGTCCTCTCGCCTTCGAGGCAACTTCAGAGGCGGCTGACGCACTGTAGCGGCAGCTGCTGCTACTGCAGCAGCATACCTGTCTTATGTGTCGCTGTCCCTTGAAGGGAAAGCTTTAAGAATGCTCCCATGCTCTGTCAGGGCCTCGTCCAAGGCCGCCTCGAGAGACTCGAGGGAACTTATCTTCTGCAGCTTCTCAGCAGACGCAAGCGACACCACGGGAGAATTTACTGGAGGCTTGACGACGCTTCGCCTGNCTGCAGCTTCTCAGCAGACGCAAGCGACACCACGGGAGAATTTACTGGAGGCTTGACGACGCTTCGCCTGCTGCAGTCCACTGGAGCAGCGGCAAAAGCTGCAGAGAGAAATGCAAACCCTAAAACCGATGTCTTAAACCCTAAACACTGCTCGCAGTGCCTGCTGTTTGTCGTCCTGTCGAACTGTGCGTCATCTCCCCGCTATATCTGTATGCCATACTTGCAACAGCAGGGCTCCGTACGCAGATAGCGTGCGCGTATAAGCACATAATTTTGCAGTTCTGCGCATGCATATCTGCCTATTTGTGCGTTGATATCCATAAGCATCCTTAGCGGCAAATGTACCTGACTTAGGCAGCTCCACACTAGACAGCTCCCCCTGAAACTGCTTCCGCGCAGCTCCGGCCAAAGACAAAGCGCGCGACACGAGGGACTCAGTTTGTGAAGCTGGGGCCTCCTTGCTCGCTCTGAATGCAAAAGCAGCAGCGGCAGCAACCACAGCAGCAGCAACGACAACGAACAATGAAGAAGCCGGACATTTCAAACGGGCAAACTCAAGGGGAAGAAACGGAGCCGGGGAACAGTAGGAGCAATGACAGCAACGGAAGTCACTGCTGATACAACTGTTTTAAAAGGAACAGAATGATTTGGGTGTACATGCACCTGGTTTTCAAGCTGCAGCAACAGCCAACGGAAGGAGAGGCGAGCTGCAGTCGCCGGTAGAGCAGGGAGAATGCGGGGCCTTGCGGTAGCAGCATGCCCAGACCTGCGGGAAAAAGCGGAACCTGCGAAGATGGGAAGCTGAAACTCAACAAGAATATTTTTCTTCCCTGACAACGCTTCACCCTGTTGGGGCACCATCAAGGAACCATTCGCTGGGTAAAGTGCTGGCCGCATAACCACGAAAAGGGACGCAGACTGAAGTGCAGTACAAGTATAATCTAAATACAACGATAAATAAGTATGCATGCCAAGCAGAGCACCGGTTGTAGAGCGTAAACAGTGCACAAGCAGCGCTCTGTTGTGCACATGTGCAGTGTGTAGATGCGTCAAGTTTTCCTGTACTTCGGCGTGCACATAGGTGGTGGTTGGTAGTACACTTGAAGGAGCAGGTGCAACAAACATTCACACAATCTGTACATCCGTGTACATGGTGGAGAACCGATGCCGTGAGCCACGGGAGGAATGCACTGTGCTGGGCAGATAGCTTCTCAATCGCTTCTTTCTCTATCGTAAACCCTTCGTATACGAAAATGCTTCTCGTCTTCGAGTCGCGTCTGGTGCAGCAGCCGCGGCAGCAGGAGCAGGAGAAGTAGCAGCAGGGTCAGCAGTGGAAGAAACACAAAGCAGTCGCAGCAGAAGCGTGGAACGCTGACCTCGAATAGCAGTAATAAGGTGCGGGTCAACCGGCTGTTGCAGCAGCTGCATGCGCAGCAAAGCAAAGGGTTTGCTCTCCAGCAGCAGCACCAGCTGTTCCAGCTGCAGCATATCCAGGTCAGAGAGGGAGTCTTCGCTGCTTCTGCGGCCAGAGACAGAAGCAGAAATATTGCAAGAACCAACTGACCAGAAGCAAGCAGCATAAATTTCTTTCCCCCCCCTGACAAACAATTCCTTGGGGGCGAGATGAGGGTCACGATGAGCACAGCACTATACGAGCTGCAGAGACAGACGTATGATGAGAAGCGTTGTACCGAATGCTTTAACAAATTAACAGCGCGCACAAGGTGAGTGTTTATACCTCATATTTGCCTCCGCAGAGACAGCCAAGCGTAAAATGGGTGCGCAACTACGTATGGACAGCAACAGCCAGGTGCCCCTTTGTATGCATATATTTAGTGAACACCAACACACGCGCAAACACTACCACAGCATAATGCCCCTNTGCCCCTTTGTATGCATATATTTAGTGAACACCAACACACGCGCAAACACTACCACAGCATAATGCCCCTGTCCATACGCCCCGAACAGTCGATCATGGCCACAGCGGATGACCCCGCAAACTCCCTCAGTGCCTCACAGCATTTTCACTAGCCCCGCAGCAACTTCGTATTTGCCTCCATAAACGGAGAGCGCTATCAGCCACACCGAGTTGTGCGCCCTAGTGCAGCACACACGCACACAGCAGCGGCAGCAGCAAAGTCCATGTCTTCAGAATTGAAACTAGCGTCTTTATGCATCTTGAGGTAGCGCAGTCGAATTGCTCAGAAATTCACCGCCCCGCACACAGACAGCATAAGGGCTACAAAGAATTCCGTGGAGACAGAGTAACGGGTGCGCAAGCGAAGGCTGATGCTGGTGCTGCTGTCCCTTCTGTTCCTGCCGCTGATGCTGGTGCAGCCACTGCTGCTGCTACCGCTGGTCCTGCTGTTGCTGCTTTCACAGGGCTTACCAGGTAGGCAGTAAAGTTTCAAACATCTTGNCTACCGCTGGTCCTGCTGTTGCTGCTTTCACAGGGCTTACCAGGTAGGCAGTAAAGTTTCAAACATCTTGCTGTCATCTGCGCGACAGGCAACGACAAAACGCACCGCTGCTACGGCACTGAGCCGCAAAGCCTAAACCGTAAACCCTAAACTCTCCTGGTTGCCATCTAATGTGCCAATCAGTGGCTGCTACTTCAGACAAGAAGCACTCCATCCAACAAATCAGAACCCTTTGTTTACGCTGCTGCTGCTACACGCCTTTGTTGGAGCTCCTGTCGTAATTCTTGCTGCAGTGGCTACTGCTACTGCTGCAGCTCCTGTGGCAGCTGCTCCTACCCTTGCGTATCTCCTGGCGAATGGCATCCATTTCCTGAGTGGGGTCACAAGCAGATCCAAAGGCCGTTATTAAACCTTGAAAAACCCTAAACCCTAAACTCCCAGGACAGGCAGCTCTCCTGGCAGTTGAAGGAGACAGTAGCTCATAGACAGGGACCAAACACGTGTAGGGATATGAAGGGTCACCGTGGAGCCGTGAGCGGAATGGGGCCTACCTTGGCACTCAAGAGATCGATACTGAGGGCCTGAACGATCTGATGCAGAAACTGCAGCGTCTGTTCAGCGGTATCGCCTGGAGATCCGGCCGGCCCATCTTGTGGCACATCTTTTCCACATATTGGGCTCTTTTGTCCTGCTACTGCCGTTGAGGCTGTTGCGGCTGCGAGCTTTGCTGGTGGTGGTGCTTCTGACCGAGACCGCTGCGCCTCTGAGACTTCAGTAGAGGTCTTATCTGCTGCTGGAGTTTGCGCGGCAGCTGCTGCTGTTGCACAGTGACGCTCAATCTGCTTTGCCATGTGCGTGTACACCTCGCAAGGATTCCTCATGGTGCAGAGCTGCCGCAGAACAAAGTGGCCCCTTCCATCCTACAGCACAAACCCTAAACGAGAAAGTTGAGCATTGATGTTTATGCCTTAAATCTACACTCTAAACCATCAACTGTCAGCTCNCCTAAACGAGAAAGTTGAGCATTGATGTTTATGCCTTAAATCTACACTCTAAACCATCAACTGTCAGCTCTAACCCCGGAAGCGAGACTTTAAAACCTAGACTCAGGCGGCGCGGCTGGTGACAGTTGCCACTCCATTACAGAACAAGAACTCAGAGAAGCTACGACAGTGCAGCTAAAAGCGCAATAAAACGCAGAAGACCTTGAGGCATGAAGGAATAATAGTGCACGCTTTTGCGATCAAGGGCATGCGATGGATACTGACAAGGAGACAGCGGTTCGAGCGGAAGAGGACCAGCAGCTCCTCCGCCACCACGCGGAGATTCGCGTCGCTGCGCTGCACAAAGCGACTCAGGACAGAGAGTGACATTCGCAACAAGTGGTTGGATGGTGCTGTTGCTGCTGTTGCTGCTGCTGTCGCTGCTTCTGCTGTGCTCGACCCGGACCCGTCCGTTGGCGTCGCCGCTGACGGCTGCCGGCTGGCTGCCTCCTGCGTAGATGCAGCTGCTGCTGGTCTTTCTGCTGCTGCCGTTGGTGCAGCAGTAGTAGCAGCAGCTGCCCCCTCCGCCGTTAGTGCCGTGTACAGCACTGCAGCTACTAGGGGTTGCTGCTTTTGCAGTAAGAGACTTTGGGTGTCGTCTTCGTTTTGATCTCTGCTGCGCTGCTGCATCTTCTGAAAACGCTTACTCAACTTCACGCCGTTCTGCTTCTGTTTCTGCCTCTGCTGTTGCTGATTCTGTTGCTCTTCTTCGCTCCCCACAAGCAACAGGTGCGGCTTCTCTACAAGCATCAACTCCATCCACTGGAGACACAGTGAGCGCACGTCACCAGCTGCAGCAGCAGGTGCAGCAGAGCTTGCATTTTCTGCAGCCGCCGCTGCTGTTGGTGTGGGTCCTGGCGGGCTATACGTACACAAGTATTCCGCGGCGCTGCTCACGAACTCGGAGAGGTCCAGCGCAGCTGTCGAGACCAACACCTGAACAGACGCACAGCAGCACAAGTAGACCCAGCCACCTAGATGCACCTGCGCAGAAACTAGCAGCAGCAGCAGCAGAAGTAACAGTGAGAGTAGCTGTACGAATAGCAGCAGCCACAGCAGCTGCATGCGACAGGAGGAGGTCAATGGAAAGACGGAAACATGCGTAGCTGTAGCAAACTGTTGACGGCAATAGGATCGACTCGGGAACTGGATAAGGCCCCACCCTGGCGATGACGTGCGCATGCACTTCTGCGCCCATTCGCGCGATTTCTGCATAATAAAGAGCACCCAACACACAAAGCACGGCAACAAACTTCCCTTTCTGCAGGCTCTCCCTGCTGCTGCCGTTGCAGTTGTTGTGGCTGCCGCAGTTGCTACTAGTGCTGCTGCTAGGGCTGTGCTAAAAGGGGAGGGTGGCGGTGGTTCGATTGCCTTCTTCAGCCTCCGCAGCGCAGCGCAATATGCTCTGGAGCATTCTGCATCCGAGTGGCTGCAGCATCAACCGCATATCACGGACAAAACGAGCACCTGATATAAACGCTGAACCCTAAACCCTAAACCCTGCTGAACCGGTGATAGTCTAGGGGTTGGCAGATGTGTGCTTGTATGGACTAGGCAACACTTGGGACTTCCTCTGTACCTTGAGATGTTTCTGAACCTCCAAGTGCCAGCGCACGATTGGCGTCTGAGGCAGAAAAAATTCGTCCTGCTGCTGCTGCCGTTGCTGTTGCTGCTGCTGTTGTCCCTCGTCTGGCAGCAGCAGCAGCAGCAGCTCGTGCAGCCACACCAGAGCCGTCAACTGGGTGAAGGAACTGTTGCTGCTATCGCTGCACCGCAGCACCACCTCTGCAGTCTGCGTCACTACGGCAGGATCCGCTGCGGCAAAAAAAGCAGCGAATGTAGCAAAAAAAATCAACGCGGCCCGGTCTAACCAGCAGCAGCAGCAGTTGCAGCAGCAGCAGACCCAACAACAGCAGCGGCACCGCTAGACGACCCAGCAGTCGCATCGACAGAGCAGCTAAGAGGTCAATGCGTGCATGAAAGACACGATCGCGCAACGAGAAAAATGCGTGGGAGACGTTCACCGCCGCCGCAGCAGTAAAAGCAAAAGCAGAAGCAGCAGCAGCAGCAGCAACAACAAACCGTGCAGCCCGTACTGTCTACTGGATCCGACCGTAGATCCTCCAAGAAATTGGTGACGCACAAATCCGCAGCTTGGCGAATGTCCCTGCAGCAAATGCGTGCGACAGCCAGGAATTGCTGCTGCAGCTGCTGCTGTTGCTGCGGTTACTACTTGCGCTGCCGCTATTGCTGCTGTTGTTAGGGAAGTGATAGATCTTACCTGTGAGAGTCGCCCAGTAGCTGCAGCAGTCCTCCCAAGAACAGTGGCAGATACTGCAACATGTCAACCCCTAAGGAGCACCAGCAGCAGCAGCAGCAACGGGAACAACAACAGCGCTAACAACTGCCATGGCAGCAAAACAGGGAGCACTATGGCATTGCAGAAAAAGTTATGGTATTTAATACTTCCATGAATGCAGGAACAACTTGCTGCTGCTGCTGCTGTGTCTCCTCCTGCTCCTGCTCCTGCTGCCGTTAAAGTGTGTAGGGGTGGCGATGCACACGGCCCTACACACTCTGGCTGGTTACTGACGCCACAGCCTACAGCGTTGCAGCGCTTCCAGCAACAGTTACTGTAACATCAGCGGCAGGAGTTCACCTGTATTGGATTCCAGCAGGGAAATCCACGAAAGCTGCACGCCGCACAAACACGGGTCTGAACTCCCCGTTGTCAAACTCAAAACCCTACGCCCTAGATCAGAAACCGAAAACGTCAAATTACTACCACCCGGGTCCTTCTTCTGTACGGAGGCACCTTAGGACGCTAGCCGCAAACCCCACACCCCTGATCCCAGACACTGCGAGCCCATGCCTATAGCCTAAATCCTAAACCCTGAAGCCCAACTTACCGCCAGGAGTTTGATATAAGGGTTGCGGACGAGGAGGCGTTCGACAAGCAAATGTATGAAGGCTGGCGTGATGGGCCCTTTGGCTGCTGCTGCTGCTTTTGCTGCTGCCACTGGGACCCCTGCAGCAGCTGCCGCAGCAGCTGCAGCAGCCGTCGCCTCCGCCGCTGCTGCTGCTGCGGCTGCTGTCTCTTCCTTCAACAAGCTGTCTACAAAGCCCACGCCCTGACGCACCTCCCGGTCCACGTCGCCGCAGAGCTGTGCGTACACCCCAAGACAAGAAAGAGACCGCAGACCTTTGGATATGCAAGCATGCAACCAGCAGGAACAAAAGGCAGTGCAGTGAGGGACAGGGCAACACACCGAACGCAAAGCATACGGAGAGGGAGACAAAGAGGCGCCTTGTCAGGACGAAATACAAAACGAGGCAGATGCAGATGCACAGAGAGAACAGCAGACATACGAAGAAGTGGCGAAACCAACAGGCGTTCGTCCTTACCTTGCACAGTCCATCGAACAGTTCCGGTAAAAACTGCAGACAGAGACCTCTCGCGGCCTTCAGTACATTGAAAAGACTCTGTCAACCACATCAGAAGTATAGTTGTGTATAGGCAGCTCAATACCACACACCCAAACCCACACCCACACCCACAGCCATACCCACCTACCCAAAGACACAGAGAGCCAACCAAGAGAGAGGCACGGGCAGAAGGGCAGAGACGCAACGAAGGAGACAAAGGCAAAAACGCAAATATGCAAACAAAAACGGGAAGGGGACGAAATGAACGACACTCTGCAACCCAAATGAAACAACTGGGAAACAAAGAGGAGAAACGGAAACAGGGGACAAAAAGACACGGCGGCATAGCAAAACATGCCGCTGCTGCTGCTTCCGGCCGTTCCTTCTGCTGTTGTTGCTGCTGCGTCTGTCGTCTCGCTCTTCAACTCGCTGACAAAAAACAGACGAGGGCCTCATCTCACCTCGCAGGCGTAGTAGCGCACGCGAGGGTCAGGGTCGCCGAAAGATTTCAGCAGAGGCCGGAGCAGCAGCTGCAGACAACTCTCCAGACCACCAGACTGTACGCACACCCCAGCAGAAAGCAACAATAGCCACGTCAGGCCGAAGTAAGGATCTACAATAAACAAAGACAAGCGCCGCGAAGGGTGCCTGCAGCCTGAAACGCTGGACCCAAACCCTAAGCCATAGCCCCTGAACACTGCAGCCTAAACGACGACAGAACCAAGACGTAGAGAAAGCAAACTAAGGAACGGCAAAGGCAGCAGTAAACTCTATGTCTAAACCAGAACGGCGGGAGACAAGTGTAGAGGGGCAACCAGACGCACGTATAAATATACAGCTCAGGTACAGCCCATTGCCAAGCGCCACATGTCTGGAAGGACGGAATCTCGCAGGTGCAAATAAATGAAATGATACAAAGAAAGACATCTGCAGGCATCTGCACGGCTTGCTGGTGATGTGCGTACACAGCAGACGCTCATGTACGGCTACAACTACCCAGAGGGGGAGTATTTTGTGGGAAAATGCTGCAGTGACACCCGAGAAAAGCCCTATATACACCAACAGCGCTAGGGAGTTCCAGAAGGCCTCTAATAAGCAATAAGACTCAGAGGTCAATGCTCCGCACCTCGAAGGCCAAACCCACAGCCGCAACTCCTAAGAGGCCCCCCTTGCGGATGTTGGCGATGGGGCTCGACAAAAAGTCCGCAGTAAGCGCCGAAATGGCCTTCTGCACTGTCGCCTGAGTTGCCTGCTGCTGCTGCTGTTCTTGCTGCTGCTGCTGCTGATGCTGATGCAGATGCGGTTGCGGCTGCCTTTGAGTCGGCGTGTCTGTCGTGGCATCCGTTGCTACTTCAGCTGCAGCAGCACTGGCGGCCTCCTGGACCTGCTGTTTGATGAGTTGCTGTAGCGCTTGAGCTGCTGTTTTGCGTTTTTCGAAACTCTTGTCTGCCAACCCTCGACAAGTTTCCTTCCCAAAGAGAGGCCCCGCGGTGGGGAACTCGGCGGAGGAGCCGTACATCCTTTGCTCCGCCCAGAAGGAGCTAAACCAGTAGACCCAAAACCGTAAACATTAAACACTAAGGCATAGGGACGGACGTTTAAGTCTTCCCTCCCCGTCTGCAGGTCCCCCTCGACGCAGGTTGGGGTATAGCGTGCAAATTTTGGGTCTAGGGTTTGAAACCAGGGCTTGGCTTGAAGAAGATCAAGGGTTCGCTTTTGCGCTGACGCGATCTTCCGTTCTTGGGGCCCGTCTGCTCTGCTAGAAACCCTCAACTTCAGACAAGCACCCTAGACTGTAAATCCTGACCCCTAAGCCCTGGACCGTAGTGGCCGCAGAGAAGTATTGGTGACCCCTCTGGCATAGAATGTCAACATTAAACACTTTATATGAGTTACTTCAGTTATACTGAAGTATTTCTTGCCTCTATTCCTTGGGGCCCCCTTCGTGGGGCCCTGAGTCCTGAAGGGACTGGGGCCCCTTGAGCTGAGGTAGAAAGTATGGGGCCCCCATATCGCGTTTTAAGAAACAACAACAGTGTGAAGCCTTAACTATACATTCTAAAGCACTATCCCGCCACGACTCGTGTGAGGTGAGCTTACACTCGAAGGGCTATGGGGGCCACGGCGGCCGAGAGGGGGGAAAACAAGACACTTTCTTTTTCCGCGCAGAAGGGCCTTGGTGGCGCTGAAAACCGCCATAATGGTCCCAGAAGGATATAAGTGGACTTACAATTCACCCGCATACCCTATACCCTAGGCCATAACCACCCAATCGATGGCCTGCAGAAAGGCTGTCACTTGCCGGCCCTGCGCCCGCGTACTGAAGAGCACAGCAGCGGTAGCCCCGTCTGTTTTGCGTGTGACATTTCTTCTTCTGCTGTCGCTGCTGCTGCTTCTGCATAGACAGCAATGGACACAAGCAGATGCAGCGCCAAAGTGGACCTTCCCCAGCGGCGCATTTAAAACCCCAGGCCTCGCCGGGTTTTTATATCCAGCTGCGCGGTGGGCCACTCCTGTATGCAGCAGAAGCAGCATCAGCAAGAGGAGCACCAGCGGCAGTAAGGGAGACTGTGCCCACAATAGTGGCACTTCTGGATTGTACAGGCCCTATAAACGCAATTGGAATTCCATCCGAGTGCTGTCGACGGAAGCCAACAATTCGCACGACATTTTCTCACAGACGCAGCCGCAGCAGCGAAAGCAGCACGACGATGAGACCCCTCAGATCGACTTGGCTCGCGCGCTGCAACTACTTGAGGCTGCTAGCTCAGGAGGGCCCCCCCTTGGCGCGGAAGCAGCTCTGTGCGGCCCTCCAGGTAGTGGAGCCCAGCCGAGCCACCCTTCTCAACGGGGAATGGGGGAGAAGAGGAGGCTAGCCGTAATTTTCAACTGCATGCTTCATGCATGCGAGCGCCAAGGAGATGCCCTTGGGGGCTTTGAGGTGTACAGACAGATGCAGGCATGTGGGGCCCCACCAGACGAAGCGACCTTCCACAGCGTTGCTGCTCTCATGGAAAGGGCAGGGGAGCACAACGGGATGCTTAAGGTAGGGCTTAGGGACTAGGGTTTAGGCTTTTACGGGCAGTAGCGGGTCTTCAGCCCTCGCTCGAGCCGTCGGTTTAGGGTTTAGGGTTTAGGGTTTAGGGCTTCGGGTGTCTGCGCAGCTTTTGGAGCACATCGAGGCAGAAGGTCACGAGCCCTCCTTGGCGGTTCTGGGTCTCGCTATCAGCTGCTGCAGCAAAGCTGGAGCTGCTGATGCTGCTCTGCAGCAAGCGCAACAGCTGCAGCGTCGAATCCGCGCTGCTGCAGCTGCGGCTGCCCCGGCAGCAGCAGCGGCTGTGGCTGCTGCTACCGCAGGGCTGCAGCAAGAAGCTGAGACAGTGGCAGCAGCAGCAGAGGCTCTGCAACAGGCCCTGCCTTCGAGCGTCTACGCAGCCCTTGTTTGCTGCTGCGCTGCAACCGGCAGATACGACAAAGCTGTTGAACTGTACTCGGAGTTTGCTTCCCTCAGGCAGCAGCAGGAGGTGCTGCAACAGCGTCTGGCCCGGCAGAAGCAGCAGCACCGACAACAGCAGCAGCAAAAACAGCGCCAACAGACGAGCCAAGATTCGAAGGAACTAGAGCCAGAAGTGCTGCAGCACTTGCAGCAGCTGCTGCAGCGGGATTCTTACCTGCCAACAGCAGCAGTCGCAAACGCAGCTATTGCAGCAGCAGCAGCAACAGGGAGGCTGCAACTGGCCATGTCTATCTATCGGCGTGATTTGCTTGAGCTGCAGCAGCAGCAGCAGCAGCACGGGCAGGACCAGCTCTCACAAGAGATATTTGGGACCTGCAGTGCAGCAGAAGCCCATGCCCCCAGCACGCAGACCTTCTTGCTGCTGCTTTCTGGTGCTGCAGCGCAGCAAAGCAGTAACACCGTAGACGTTCTGTTGCGCGACTTTGAGGAACAACAACAGAAGCGACAGCAGCAGCAGCTGCTTCCACTCGATGCTGCTGCGGTGTATGCAGCAGCAGCAGAAGCGCTTGCTGCAGGGGGCAGGTGGAGAGATGCGCTGCAACTCCTTTTGCATTCCCATGCCGACAGGCAGCAGCAGCAAAAGCAGGCAGTCCAACAACTGCAACACCTGATCAGCACGCTGCAGCTGCTCCGGCAGCAGCGCCAGCAGCATAAGCCGCTGCTGCTGGCCTTCCCACCCTCTGGCAGTGTCACACCATATCTCGCCCTTCTGCGCTGCTGTACTGCAGCAGCAGCGCCAAGAGAAGCGCTTGGTCTGCTGCGCCTGCTACAGCAGCGGCATCAGCAGCAGCAGCAGTTGTTTGTGCTACAACAGGAATTGCACCAACAGCAGCAGCAAGACTCTCTAGCAGCAGCTGTAGCGGCCGTTCCCCCGGAGTTCCCTTTAAGTGCATATGCTGAGGTAATGGCAGCAGCAGCAGCAGCAGCAGATTGGCAACTGCTGCTCTCGGTTGCTGCGGAGTTTGAGTCTCCCAAAGTCCAGCAGCAAAGCGCAGCGGTTGCAGCAGCAACGGTTGCTGCTGCTGCGGCTACTGCAACCAGAAGAACGGAAGACCCCGACCCGCGGGCTGCTGATGCTGCTGCTGCACGTGGCGGGGCAGCAGCAGCTGCTGCAAGAGCTACTGCAGCGCTATCGCAGCAGCACATACCCCTCGAGCACAGGGTGCGTGTTGCAGCCCTAAAGCTTAAGGCGCTGCTGCAAATTGGCAACCACACTGCAGCAGAAAACGAAAGGCAGAAGTTGCTGTTGCTACTTGAGGACAGCAGCGGCAGCAGCAACACCGCATTGCCTCAGGGGGGCCCGGCTGATATGCTGGCAGGGCACCAACAGCAGCAGCAAGAACCCCATGATGATCCCCTTGCTAATGAGGCCTTGGAACTCGCGGAGAAGCTCCTCGGTCCGCCCCAACAGCTAAAACAACAGCAGCAGCCCTCAGGACCTCACTTGGCGCTACACGAACGCCAGGCTCGCCAAGAGTTGCAGCGGCAGCAGCACCAAGAAATGATCCTGCGTCAAATCCGGCAACACGAGCAGCAGCAGCAGCAGCAGCAGCCATAGGAGCTGTAGGAATTGCATCAGCAGCAACTCTGAAGCTCTGTAGCAGACCGCAGTCGCAGTGTAAACCCCGAGATCTAGGCCAAAACGCAGGGAGGGGGACCCGCAAGTAGCGTGGGGTGTAATGGCATACGCAGCGGCAGCAGCAGTGGCCCCTGCTGCTGCTGCTACTGCTGAAGATTAAAGCAAGTGACGGCTACGGTGTTGTTTCAGTGCACCAACGAGATAGCCCGGGGCAGCACCAGACGTGTGCAGTGTATGCGCCACATTGTCGCAGCCGGTTTGACTTCGTTGCTCTACGGCTTCGTAGGCACTTTTCTTTCTCTAGGTCGTTGTATTTGCGTTTTGTATGTCCCTCGTCTCTGCAGGCGACGTTCTGTCTCATCCCGTAGCGTGTCCTTCCCGACTGTCTTCCCCCCGTCCCCGCCCTCCCCTCTGCCCCTTTCCACTGCTCTGTTCTGCCCCCAAACTGTTTGTGAATATCTCCTGTTTTGTGTGTCTGTGACAACTTCTAGTTGGAAGCAGCGAATGAAGTGCAGTGCCAACGTCTGTGCTTCTGTATCCGTTAATTTCTCCTCTCCGCAAGGGCAGACAAATGACTAAATGACGGATATTCATTTCGTCCAACTAAAGGAACGAAAGCCGTCGCACTACACGCTACGTCCTTCGGGTGTACGTACAGGACTGTTCCTTTCTCTATACATTTCCACATTAACTAACTCAATGCTTTCGTTTGCAGTTCACCACAAAGTGCACATACACCCTCATCGCACCGCCTGCCGCCGGCGCTCCGGTGTGCGTGCACTTCGTTAGCATCGTTGAACGCGAAAGTCCTCCGCAACCGTCAATTAATGACAGTTGCAAACATATTTACCTTCAAGACAGCGGCAGCCGCAGACAAAGCGGGATGGAGACGCACATGAGGACATGTGCCCGTGTTTGTACAGAGCACGACTCTGCTTCGTTCCTCCTCCCCCCCCACCAGCGAATTGCAACGTGCATGCACTGTAGATGTGCACTGTATGAACTCTTTCAATGCACTTGAATCTTAATCGCCACTTCCTCCGCTTCGTTTCTTGTTCCTGTTCCCTCTGTTTCCCTTATACTTTACCAACGAGCCCCAACTGGCAAGAACGTCGTGGGCCTCTGGGGCAGTGCAGGCAGGGGCCTCGGCTGTCGTTTCTGCACAGTGGAGGACAGCACAAGTCAAGGACTGCAAATTGTGTTCCACGGGGGTTAATAATTGCAAACATTATGGAACAGCCATGAGGAACTGAATCTATTATGTGTACGTGCAGAAAGACGAAACACCGACGCATCTGAACTGTACAGATAAAAGCTTTCCACTGCGGTGTGCCGGAACGCGTTAAGCTGCCCTTTTTGATACACTGAACACGGTTAACCTTGGCGTTTCTACGTTCTATGGCTTTGAGTTTAGAATTTAATGTTTAGGGCTTAGAGCTCGACGTCTACGGTTTAGTGTTATATTACCGAGAAGAATATCTGCATCGTGTACACCTTCTTCTCCGCGTCCCATGCCGCGTGGTGTCGGGGATCGTCTCTGTCAATTTCCATGTTAGGAATTTTAAAGGCTGAACAAACAAACGGAGCAGCAAGGAAGCTTGAAGATGCGGTCTACGCACACCGCATCTTTAAGCTGCATGGTGTGCTCCGTCTGTCCGTAAAGCGGACACACGAAGCACACCGTGCAGCTCCCTATGCGGTGTACACAAATACGTGAAAACCACTGTGTGCAGACCAATATCCGCACGCAGAACGCAGCGCTCATAAGGCATTGTATAGTATATACATTGTATATATGTGAATAGAAACGTCCTCTGACCAGTCGCAAAGTATAGTGCTAACCCTGAACTTTCTACAGCCGCATGCTAGTGAATACCCTCTCCCCTAAACAGCTGCATGACAGAACACTCCATGTATACAGCTGCGCTCCACAAAAAGACCTAACTACCATATTAAGATACCGAACAGAACCCGTCGAGACTCTACACCCTAAACCAGAGCTTAGCCTTGTGCTCAAAAATATAAACAAGGCCACTGCTGTTGCTGCTACTGCTGCTGCTGCTGCTGCTACTGCTGCTACTGCTGCAAACTAGCACCACCGAGGCGACGAACCAATAGTCTCGTAGGGCTCCGCAGCGAAGAGCAGGAATTGATAGTTTCCATCTGGCGGGGTTTCAACGCGCTGTTCAAAGGCCGACATAAACCTGTGCGAAGTAAAGCGAAGACAAATGACGCGCGCACTAGACAGGTGTAACACAGTAAAGTTCAGGTGTACATACACAACATAGACAGGGCCCCATGAGCAACCGCTAGAGCTGCTCACGTGTAGCAAAACGAGCTCAAAAAATAAACACCTCCAGGAAAGAAGCACATGTTGCACAGCCCCGACACTGCACCCGCGAAGGAGCCTCCTCCCACCATGTGGGTGTAACGTACGTACACTCCACTGTATAAAGCCTAGCAAGTGAGCAAATATACGTGCATACGTTTGCAGATACAAATGAAAATGAATATACATATACCCTAGCAAGCAGAACTATCACGGAGCCTCAACAGAGTTTTCGTTTACACCGACCGCGCCGCCCAGGAGTTGCTGTTGCAGTTCCCTTTATCGACGCAGACGCACAAACCCATGCGCTTTTACATACACTCAGCCCTCGTGCATGCAACAGTACGCATACCGGTGCATATACCAGTTCACAAGCCTGTGTATGCTCCCGTACAAACGCCTATCCACACAGTTGTGCATTCACCTGTAAGCTGTGCAGACATTTGTCCAGAGACTACTGCACGTATATCTGAATATGTGTCCGTGCCTGCACACCTGTGTTGCTACGGAAGCTGCTGCTGCTTCTGCTGTTGCTTCTGTTTCAGAAAGTGACCAAGCAGCTGTCGCTTGCTGCTGGGCTGGGCATTACCTGTGGTAGGGTTTGGTGCCTCTCACGATCTCCGGATACTCCACTTCACACAACAGCGCAAACTGACGTGTTCGCTCGTCGCGCAGCTTCGTCACGCGGTAACCCGGACGCCCAATGCGGACTCTGTCGGATGTGCGCCCAGGGCCGCTGGATGTCTGCACCACCAACAGAAGCAGTGGCACCAGTGGGAAGAGCAGCAATATAAAAACCAGCAGCGCAACCAGCGGCAGCAGCAGCAAGAACAGCAGCAGTCATTGCACCTGCAGCGACCGCAACTGCAAAAGTTCAGAGGCCGGCACAGCAGCAGCGGCGACAGAGAATCCAGTAGGACTGGCAGAAGTAGGCGGCCTAGATGCCACGGCCAGAGCCGCACTACAGCTCAGCCACAGCAAATTACCTTGAGCGGCATGGGGGCGACAACAGCATCTGCTTTTTCTTTTGCAAGTCTCCTCGAGAGGTTTGTTTGGTGTTTTTTGCCCTGTGTATGCGACAGATAAGAGCCTTCATTTGTGTGCAGAGTCAAGCACAAACGGCACTCGAACTGGCCTGAGCAGTAGTACCCCGCAGCAACAGCAACACGGACAACGATAGCAGCAGCCCCAACAGCGACAACACACAGCGGAGATCGAATAAAACAAGAGCAAGAACCACGCAAAAGGCAGAAGGAACGCTGCAAGCACAACATCGGCAACAGCAATGAGCAAGAGAGCAAGAAAGCCTGCAGTGGCAATAACGAGAACGCCGTTAACAACCAGCAACATCAACAGCCAGATTATCAGCGAAAACTACAGCCGCCACAGAGATAGCATCCAATGCAAGACTACAAATCCATGTGTACAACATGTGTGCATATGTGTATGCAGTGGGGATCCAGGGAAGGATGAGCGTGCGTGGTGGAGAGGTGCCGCATGGGACGAATCACGCCTTAAGAAGCGCTGCTGTTGCTACTGCTGCCATACTTCTGCTGCTGCTGCTGCTACTGTTGCCGCTATTGAGTGGAAGCCATTTCCACTAGCATTTTTGTTTGTGTAGTAGACACTCCCCACCCCGCAGGAGCAACAGCGGCAGCCGCTCTTGTCTCTGTTACTGCCTACCCAAGTGGTTGCGCATGAAGTACGGGTCTTTGTTGAGGTCTATTGTCTCCAAGGCCAGCCGACGCAGCCTTTCCTTCCGTTCGAGATTTACCTCCTGTAAAGCACAATAACGGAGACAACTCATTTGCGTGTAAACCCAAGTCGTCCCATTTGTTAACTGAGCATTCAACAACTCGAATGGAGAGCGAGCAGCAAGACACCAAACTACCGGGAAGGGGCCATTTCTGCAGCTGCCGCAACAATTGCTGTTCCTGCAGCATGTTCCGTTGCTGGTTGTGCTGCTGTTGGCCTGTCATGAGTGGGCCACTGCGTGTGCCTGCTGGGGTTTCGCCTCCGCCCTCCACGCTGCACTCGAGCTGGGCTGACCTGCCAGGTGGCGGGGGCACCAGAGCCGAGCTTATGCCCGACTCTGTTCTGGTAGTCCATATAAACCGACATTTTCGCTGCAAGTTAGGATCAGTTATGTACTGCTGCCGCTGCTGCCGTGCGGCCGGGGCCCCCGGTGTTGTCCTCCGAGAGGGAGGAGGGCGGCAAGCTATATAAACGAACTCCAGCAAAACAAAACAAATTAGAACAATATAAATAAAATCCTGGTCCGGTGCTTGCGACAGCCACTAGCTCAGTGTTTGCATGCAGCTGTGCCTTGGCTTCCGCTGATGCGAGGAAGAGCAGCGTGGCGCACGGCCACTAGAATGGGATCTCCACTGAGCCTCTAACGGACAATCCGGCGACAAATACGATACAATGCAATTTTTGTATTTAACAAAGGACATTTGAGCTATACTTGTAGACAACGAGTGACGAGAGCCCACAGCCGTTCGCGGTTCGGGACTGCCGGGGCCCCGAGGCCATGACCCTCATGGACATGGAAAATAACAGTTCCTTTTCTTCTCTCATTTGACATCGGGAACGCGGGAAAGTATGTTTGAGGCATATATTTAGATTATTTAGGTCAATTCAGAGAGTGATCTCTTGAGTTCAGTGTATAGATAGTTGTGGAGTGTGCACTTCTTAGGGGCGAGCGCTACGAAGCAGCGCCGGACTACGCTGTCTGTAGCATGAGTTAGCACGGGAGCCTTCAGTAGGCTTTGGTAGGTTGCGTGTAACGGTTGCAAACGTTCTACGAATGCATTCAGGGGCAAAGCATGCAGCAAAGGAGGCCTCCTCGAAGCTTCCTTGTGTGCACGCGTGGGGCTGGCTCGTATTACCAGCCGCAGCGAGGTTCGCTGCAACCCGACTTCATGCTGCCTTCCTGCCCGCAACACCCAGGCCCTGAGTTCAACGTCCAGGAGGCCTGAAGAAAGGGGAAGGGGGTCAGCTGCTTTGGGGAAACACTTGCTTCAAGCCATCAACTATATTGCATGTCGCCTCTGTCCGAGATAAATTCCAGAGAACAAGCGTTATCCTGTCAATTACAGGCAGGGTGGGTATTGTACAGCCAGGCCTTCAGGAATGTGAATTAGTATACGAAATAAGTATGACCGGGGGTAGAACCGACAGTAAATCCAAGTCGTGGTTGTAACAAAATCCACGAGCTTCTGACCTCTGGTGGCGGTACTACTGCGCAGACGTCCGTGGGTGAAGGTCTCTCAGAGGTGGATAGAAGCCAGACAGGTGCCTACCAACTGGCTAGCTTTATTGTGTGCTTCACTAAGGATGTCAGGGACGTCTGATTGTGGGCTTTCCTTTGCGCTAAAAGTTGGATTGCTGCACGGCGTCGTATTCTGTGTTAGCAGGTTGCATGCGCATGCTTATGGGGCCTCTGGCTACTGGAAGGCAACTAAATGTGTTGCATTTGTTCGCGCTGTTGGTATATGCATCGAAAACTGTGTTTTGGCATTACTGAGGGTTTAAAACGAGATTCGTCAGTCTTATCGGTGGACAGTTGCGAGCTGCAACCAAGTCAAAATACTAGAGAGTTTGCAAGAATCATCTGGCATCCTCTCCAGTTAGCAGGCATCCTGCGGCCAGCGGCTCCAGAGCCTGGAGCCTGGGTACCCTGCTTACCCAGCTATTTTGCTTTCCTTGTTCTTTGTTAGTTGCGTTGAATCCTCTCGTACCCTCTTTTCCCCCAGTTTCCCCACGAAAAGCTTGTTTGACGACAGGTATACGATGGCACGTGCTGCTTGGGGGAGAGAGTTTGTGTGCAGGGTGGCTACTGAGGGGCAATCAAATGATTAACCATTCTCTACAGCGTTGTAGAATGCAGTAGATGCTCTTCGGCTTTCTTGTCTCGGGGTATGGCTGGCAGCAGGAGCTGCAGCAAGGTGTGCTGCGACTGACGTCAGAGCTGGTGCGGCGAGGAGGTGGCCATCAGGCCACCTCCTCGCCGCACCAGCTCCAGGCCAATGTGGCGCTTTGCCNGTGCGGCGAGGAGGTGGCCATCAGGCCACCTCCTCGCCGCACCAGCTCCAGGCCAATGTGGCGCTTTGCCGAAGACTTCTGGAGACTGGGTTTAAGCTGGTCTTTGGGAGCACTTATTTTCAGTATTTTGATACTGCGGCGGCCTACGACGGACCGCAGCTAATGTTGAGGACCCTCGTAACATTCCGCAACTGGGCCACGTAGGGGCATCATGAGGTTGCACTGCACTATCTCCCGAACTCTTAACCTATTGCACGTTCATTTCATTGTTTTTTGTATATGGCCCTTCCAGTATGTCAAACTAATAGACACAACCTCTCTTTAAAGCTACAGCCGCCTGTGACAGCAGCGATGACACTGAAATGTAATAATGCAACGCAGTGTGAATGCGGATGGCGTGCACAGCAGTTGTTTCCTCTGCACACCTTCTCGCTTGCAAAACATGTTATTTGAACATACAACGAAATATCGAATAGAGACTGCGATATGGCAGTTGTCCTGGCTGAAGCTGCCGACAGGACCCCAGAAGACGACCGTTGGGGGTTGAAGTCGCATGTGCAGATCCGCCTGCCGTTGCAGTGAGCTCTTCGGCGCCTGTTTGACATCTGAGTTTCTGGAAGAGCTGTATTATCATTCCTATGTTTGTTTTTCATTCCTTGCTTAGGTGTTAACTATTGCAGCACTGAACAACACGAGCGGCACACCAGCAGCCGTGGCCGTTGGCCGCTCACCGACACCGGCGTAGCAAGCAGCATGTGCATTGTTTTGGGTTCTGTATTAGAGTAACAATATCTACATTAGTGAAGAAGACAATGTATATTTGTCGTAATTAGCGGCAACATTCACGATAGTGGAACAGTTAGGGGCTATACATGCGTCGTGTTGTGTTGCGCGGGATTTATGCCTCGCTGACCGGTCAGCAGCAATCTTTTACTCCCTTTTCGTCCTCGACAGCTCCACCTTCCTCTTCTCAGTGGCTTTTCTTATGATTAATAATAAGAAGACTGAGGTTAACCACTGAAAGCGATACACGGACCCGCGGGGAAAGTTTCATGTTGTGACAACCCCTCTCGATTCATCTTGGGGCATCTTTGCTTCCATCTCCACCTCCGCATTTTTCGTAGGGCTCGCCTTTGACTTGCTAGCTTACACGGAGTAGACCGCATCTCCATGCTCCCCTGGAGGTTCGCTTTTCCCTCCTGTTCGTGTCGCTGGCGCGTGTGTGCCAGTGAAGGGCAGCCCTGTAGTGCGCACATCTTATGTTGAACTTCGACATACGCCTTCTTCGAAGACACCGTTCCCTTCTGTGCGCTTCTGTACTCTTTACACCTACCCAGGGTCCCTTTCAGGCGTTGTGCAAAACGTGGCCTGGCACAGCACCTGCGCGCATATTATTTTTCAATTGCATTGCTTCTAGTAGAATATTTTGGTTGTCCTCGCTTCTGTTTCTTTGGTTCCTGCAGCAGACAAACTTCCACGTGCACCTTCTTGGTGCGCAGGCTAGTGGCCTGATTTGTTTTTACGCAGGTGCCGCTGGGTATCCCTGTATTGCAGTGCATTTATTTCCCTTGCTTATCGTCTCTTCCGTCCATTATTAGATGCGAAGCGCAGACGTATTTCTTCTGTGAATACTTTTCTGCGTGTGCTTAGGCATTTCTAGAGTTACGGTCTAGGGTATAGTGCGGAGGGTGTACGGCTTGTCACGAATTTGGGGTAGCGCGGAGCGTCATTCCTTTCCGTTTATCTCTTCACCTGCGACATCGCCAGATAAGTCCTGGAAAGGCGCACGCAGGGTTAAAAGGGGTAAACCAGAGGGATTCAAGTGAAACGGAATCAGTACAATTGGATACAACTGAAGTGGACGGTGGAAATAAGGCGAGACATTGGTGTACAGAGGAACGGCGGTAATAAAGCAACGGCGAGGAACAAAAATGGAGAAACTCCCCACCATTATTCTTCCGGAGGGAGAGGTCGCTTCGCCGAGTCCCAGAGCAGGTCAGCCGTGTCTCGTGTAGTCGCTTGTTTTTGTCTATCTCCACTTGAGCTTCGTTATTTCTGCTTCTTTATAGGGTGTTTTATTATAGGTGTAGTGACACTGGGGCAGAAAGTTGCGGTAGCGAATGGGGCTAGATGTCCCAGTCGAATAGAGCACCCATGGCCTCGAATGTTCTTTGCTGCAAAGCAAGCAGAGCCATACGAACCCGTAGGGTTTAAGGAACAGAAAAATTGCTAACAAGCTGTGGTTTGGGTCTGTGTGCATGGTGTGGCTTGTAATAACCTTGCTTTCCCCTCCCTTTCCTTATTGTTGTAAGTTTTCCACTTCGTTTCCGCGGAGCGCAAAGCTCCTCTGCGCTTCCGTGGCTTTAGGTGAGTGGGTGGGTACATGCATATACATGCATATATGCGAGTGGTTGGTGTGCCCACATGTATGCATCTGCATGTGCGCCTGTATAGTTGAGCGCCCTTTGTGCCATTAAAGGCCATTGGTTTGCACCCTTATTCGCTTGTTCTGTGCACAAGCTGTGGGATACGTTTTTCTCGTTGGTTCTGCCTCAGCGGTCTCTCTGGGTTCTTTAGAGAAGGTGCATACGAGCACTAAGAGTTCGTTGCTGCGTCTAGGGGGCATCCGGATGCGTTGCGAGAGCCCTCAGCAGCTGGTCGATGAGTTTTACGTAAAGCGGCTAGGGATGCAGGAGCTGTTGCTGAGTTCCACAGGGGGATCGAGACTGGGGGGCGGCGGGCGTTTGGAGTTCTGCCTTGCTCTTCCGCCGCGGCAGCATCTGCACCAACTACTTCATCAGCTTTCTCTGCGGTCACAACACCGCCGCAGCAGCCGCTCAAGCAGCCGCACAGATCTTGGGGCCACCGCGGAGGGGGAGGACGGAGGGGGAAACAGCAGCGGGAAGCTCTCTCTGCTGGGGCAGGAAGCGTTAAACCGTAGCGGAGCCAGCAGCAGACGCAGCAGCTTTGGCAGCCAGAGTTCAGCTCGCCATAATAGCCTGACGTCATCCGTACCCTCCTCCCCTAACCGGTTCGCGGCCTTCGAGTTTTTCACCCCTGCCGAAGTCGAAGGCGCCGTAGCGGAGGCCACAGATGCCACTGCTAATCCTGCATCAGCGAACAGTATGCTTACAATATATATATATATATATATATATATATATATATATATATATATATATATATATATATATATATAGGCTGTATCCATGGGTATGTAAGTGGGGGGTGTATGTTCGTGTGTGCTGATATCTGTGTATCCAGTCATGCATAGACGCGCCTGCCGACGCACATTTATATATATTGCATCAATGCTTACACGACGCAGACAAGAATATGTGGGTGCAACGTGAATCAGCATACAAACGTATCTGTAGGTGTGTATGCAGTAACTGTGGCCTTTTGGTTTTGCGGATGCGAGGTGGATGCCCCTGTATGGTTTACCACATGCTGCCACATGCTTTGATTTCAACCAGCTACTTGTTTTGTTTGGTATGCAGTAAAACCCAAGAGTTGGTTGCGGCATGTGGGGGGTCAGTTTGTATTGGAGTTCGTGCCGGTGCAGAAGGCGGGGGCCAAATGTAAGGCCTATGAACACCGCGGCTCCGACGCCTTCAGTCATCTCTCCTTCACCGTTTGTGTGAGCCTATTTCTGCTTATCGTGTGCCACTTCAAAGGTAACATATTCGGTTTAGTGGGAGGTGGTAGCGTAGTTGAGTGCATGTAGTTCAGCAGAATATGCCTTTATGCAATATGGCGAAATGCGACGTGCATAGAGCAACCGAGCGTGA
>NW_013573771.1:7512-8037 GCF_000499745.2 Eimeria mitis | reverse complement strand
CTTCGGTTTAGTGGGAGGTGGTAGCGTAGTTGAGTGTATGTAGTTCAGCAGAATATGCCTTTATGCAATATGGCGAAATGCGACGTGCATAGAGCAACCGAGCGTGAAGTAACGCGACGCGGTTCAATATAACATCTTACTGTAACATATTGGGTGGTAGTGCTTTGGCCTCTACCGCATGTAAACGATGGGGCAGTAGCTCTACTGAGCATTCTCGAAGATATAGGCAGACAGCGCGCCGGATGAGAGCTACCGAACAGTTGCACTAGGGCTTTCTTGGTTCAGCAAATAGTCTTAGCGGATATTTGTTCAACTTCTCTGGAGGTGCTTGGGCTAAGTTAGCTGCTGTGCGCTACAGGCGGAATTGAAAAGGTTGCTTGAGTGCTTTGAGCAGCCGTTGTTCATTTAGCCTATGTAGAATAGAATATTTGGCGCCTTTATATGCAATATATGCACCAAGATATGTATATGTAGTATATGCGCTAATATACGTACATATGCAGTTGTACATATGAATATGTAATA
>NW_013573771.1:6872-7412 GCF_000499745.2 Eimeria mitis | reverse complement strand
TGTTAGCTGCTGTGCGCTATAGGCGGAATTGAAAAGGTTGCTCGAGTGCTCTGAGCAGCCGTTGTTCATTTAGCCTATGTAGAGTAGAATATTTGGTGCCTTTATATGCAATATATGCGCCAAGATATGTATATGTAGTATATGCGCTAATATACGTACATATGCAGTTGTACATATGAATATGTAATATATGCTTGTGTACGTATAAGTACTGGATATGTTAAATATATATTTACGGAGGTATTTCTACGAGTAAGAACGTACAGCATCTATCATGCACTTGGGCAAGCGCTTACATGCTACGACGTGTGCGACACAAAGGTTTATCTGTGGAACAAGGTACCTGAGCACCTACAAAAATTAGCTGTACGCGTATTTATAGTACGTTATTTAAGGCGAGTAGAAGACGGTATTGTATACACGCGTGTGCGTCTTAACAGTTGTAGTTGCAGCAGTTCTAGTTGCTCAGGTACATTACTTGTTTTATATATATATATATATATATATATATATATATATATATATATATATAGTATTTAT
>NW_013573771.1:6641-6772 GCF_000499745.2 Eimeria mitis | reverse complement strand
GATATATATTTACGGAGGTATTTCTACGAGTAAGAACGCACAGCATCTATCATGCACTTGAGCAAGCGCTTACATGCTACGACGTGTGCGACACAAAGGTTTATCTGTGGAACAAGGTACCTGAGCACCTA
>NW_013573771.1:6383-6520 GCF_000499745.2 Eimeria mitis | reverse complement strand
GTTATGCTATGCAGTGCTCTGTGGAGTATAGTGTTCACATAGCGACTTACCGATCTACATTTTTTTTATGGTGTAGTTGCTAAACATAAATGCGGGACGCTTTCTGGTAGTTGTACGCATGAGGTTGTGTTGTAGTG
>NW_013573771.1:5192-6283 GCF_000499745.2 Eimeria mitis | reverse complement strand
TTATAGTATTGTAGTATTTATAGAATTGGACATTGCTGAGGAATGATGTTCGCTGCGTGGTATAGTGTTGATGACTTATGGGTGCATATGTAATGTTGGTGTTTACTTAGGACGTAGATACAATGGCGGTGGATTTGTCTCAACACATGGTCCGCGTTGACCCAGCGGGGCAGTTTCTGGATATGGCCTACGCTGCAGGCTTTACAGACCCGCAGAACTTCANCGCGTTGACCCAGCGGGGCAGTTTCTGGATATGGCCTACGCTGCAGGCTTTACAGACCCGCAGAACTTCAGGGGTCGCCTTCTACAATACTTGAGGTAACATAACGCGGTCTTATGCTATGCAGTGCTCTGTGGAGTATAGTGTTCACATAGCGACTTACCGATCTACATTTTTTTAATGGTGTAGTTGCTAAACATAAATGCGGGACGCTTTCTGGTAGTTGTACGCATGAGGTTGTGTTGTAGTGGCATCTTACATGGTGATTCCTCTCCACAGTGCTGTACCAAGCACTCACAGCAACGTACGATAAAGCTCATACGTTTGCCCGGTTATTCCGCATTTCAACGTACATCGGGTGAGTAGGTACCGAGTTTTATCCAGTGCGTCAAGTTCGCAATAATGACAACTGCTAACGGCATTAGTACACTCTACAGGGGTAGAACAAACTTCACTGTGTATCCCTTCTCAGTTGGGAGTGGGTTGTTTTGGCGCACAGTGAATGCCACCTTTCATTGCTGGTATTGGTAGCGGTTTCTCACTATTATTTGTTCGCACTGAATTCTGCCGTTTGCTCATTTCCGGTCGTTGGTTTTACTTCACTTGCCTAAGGCTACTTCACCTGTATTGCATTGCTGCAATTTTATTCTGTTGTATGTTCTGTTGTTGCCGTTTGTTTTGTAATTTTATCTTGGTGGTAAGTTTTTGTGTTGTTGTGTGCTGCTTTCGTGTTCAGTGAATATAAGATGGCGTCGCTGAAGGCCCATTTGAGCGACGAGTCGAGGGCTGCCTCGTCTTGTTCGCTTGATCAGCTCCACCAGTCGCCACCACGAAGTGGTGAAACTGGCGACCGCAAGCGGTCCGCCGGGGG
>NW_013573771.1:4405-5092 GCF_000499745.2 Eimeria mitis | reverse complement strand
GCAAGAGACAGGCAGAGGCAGACGGATAGATATGTTGCGGATTTATACGCAACAACGTATAAACGCACAACCAACCACTCAGACTACGTGAACACCGGTTCAAGGTTCTCTCCGTTTGCTGCAGGTTGCCTTCCTGCCCCAACCCCAGAGGAGGTGAAGGCTGTGGAGCTCAGTCGTAGCTCATCCTCACTGCGCTTCGACACGTTGCCCCTATTGCGGCTGCCTGTTCTCCACCATATTGAAATCGCTGCTACGAACTTGGAGGAAACCCTCAGGTTCTACGAAGACGTAATCAAACCACCATATTTTGATTTGTATTTACTTCAGCTTGACCCTGCATGGTGTTATCAGCCATTGGTTGCTAACTTCTGCCAGTGTGACTTTTCGTCTTCGCGCGCCCCCTTCGTGTATTTATACATTGCACTGCTTTTCATTTGGGGGATTTTAAAGCAGCACATCATTCATTTAGTTCGGCTGTGCAATTTGACATCGGCTTCGTGAAGCTAGCCTTGTTATGGCTGGGTGCCTCGACTGCCCCTCCTGCCAACCTTGGTGTTTACTTGAGTTCCGTAATTATTGTGGCACTTGTTTAGTTCTCGAAGGCGCAGGCTTTGTGTTGTTGCTGCTTGTTCCTGTGAAGGTGCTGGGTATGACGCTGATAGACAAGAAGACTGCCGGGGGCTTCGG
>NW_013573771.1:3157-4305 GCF_000499745.2 Eimeria mitis | reverse complement strand
GGTGTATTTTTACATTGCACTGCTTTTCATTTGGGGGATTTTAAAGCAGAACGTCATTCATTTAGTTCGGCTGTGCAATTTGACATCGGCTTCGTGAAGCTAGCCTTGATATGGCTGGGTGCCTCTACTGCCCCTCCTGCCAACCTTGGTGTTTACTTGAGTTCCGTAATTATTGTGGTACTTGTTTAGTTCTCGAAGGCGCAGCGTTTGTTGTGTTGCTGCTTGTTCCTGTGAAGGTGCTGGGTATGACGCTGATAGACAAGAAGACTGCCGGGGGCTTCGGCTTCACTCTGTATTTTCTAGCTCTGGAGTCTCCGTCAAATACTTCGCTGCATTATTGGCTATGGCTGCAGCGCTTTTCTTCGATTTGCATTAAAGTGAGGAGGGAAATGAAGTAGTTGTAGCCCCTTCTAAAGGGTTGGCCATGAGCACTACCTGTAGATCACTTCACCTGTTGAGTATCTTAATTTGCACTATTGTTTCCCCCGTTGCTTCTTAGCTAGCTTGTAATATCTGCTTCCAGGCATACCGTGTTGTTTGGGTCTATGTTTTTTCTCTAGACGGAGTTATCCTTTTATTTACTCTGTCATGTTAACTGCGTTTCTGCTACTATTGCAGCTGCTCATATGTATGTAGCAACCACATGCTACCACTGTCTCTGTGCAGCTCTGCTCACTTTTTACTAACGAGTTGAGCAGGTAGCTCTTCGCTGTTGAAGCAGCTGGTCGATCCTGATATGCTGTTCAGCCTGCGCTTTTCCATTTTCGCTGTGTTTTGTTCACCAGGTACACACAGACGGCAACCTAGTGACGCCGTATGAAGACCTCGAGCCGTCCGAGTGTGGGTTTTTGGGCATTTCGTTCTTGTGCGCTGAAAGTAACGAAGAAAGGCTCCTCAAGCGCATGAAATCAAAGAACGTTAAAGTCGACCTTGTTGATGATGAGGTGTATGGACAGAAAGTCTTGCTGCTAAGAGACCCACAAAATGTTCCGATACGCATTGTTTTTACGAATTAACCCGAAGGTGTATTTAGACATAAATATATAATGTACGTGTATGCCTGTATATGGTGTATATAATGCGCATATATATATATATATATATATATATATATATATATATATATATATATATATATATATATATAT
>NW_013573771.1:1990-3129 GCF_000499745.2 Eimeria mitis | reverse complement strand
AACATACATACTTTTCTCTGGCGGTGTATGTTGAAGTATCTACAAAAGGTGAGAAATTTCAATGCGCACGCGACCGTGTTCGTATATCTGCGTTGCTCCATTTTTTATATCCATGCATATGCAGATATGGTTGGTGGATTTGTACCCGATTCAACTGCCTGTTAACAGGCCATCCAGCACTTTTTTGTCTTGCTTGTCGATACTCCGTATGGCATTTGGCCTTTGGTCACGAGTCAGAGACCAACAACTCTTCCCACTTAATTGGAGGAGGAACTGTTGACAAAGATAATCAGAATATTGAAGTGTGATTGCTACCAATCTTACGCTTGCCTGGAGTGTGTAGAAAGATATAAATTGAGAAGAGGGGGCGCACAGTAGGTTCTCTTCAGTTCGATGTTGTGATGCTGTGTTTTTCATGCAAATTGCCAAATTCTGTAGCTCGGGAGATCAGAAGGAACGGGATATATTCATGGGTACGAGCGACCTACTATATATCTGCTGATAACTTGAGTATCAGTAGACATGACACAACAAACGCATTAGAGACTAGGCGCCTTTATTTCGGCAGTTCCCTCGGGAGCGGGGGGTTCGGTTTGCTGGGGACGGGCTGCTTAAAAGAAGGCAAAGGGATGCAGGAGTAGTGACGAAGACAACCCTAATTCTTGGTTTCACGATTCGTTATTTGGTCGGTGGAGCTAGCGCCTCGTCGCATCTTGTTTGGGTGCATGTGTTATTAGAGCATTTCACCCCAGGGGAGGAAGTGAAACAAACATTTACACTATCAGTATCAAGCCAGCTGCATTGACCTGCTAACACGGTTTCCTTGTTGGCGTCGGGCCACCGGGGCTTCATCTGAGCTACAAATGTGCGCGGGATGGGTGGGGGGAGGGCAGCTTCTACGCCTGACAATTCCCACTGGGCTGCCTGGAACGCCTCTAAAACCAGAGCATATTGGTTTGGTTCTGATTATCATACTAGTACGGATGATCGTATTAACTAGGCAAGTGATGGAAGTACAGACAATTACTTCAATTCTGTGTATCTACAGCCCAAGTCTGCAGCGACCTCCTTCAATATTCACTTCCGATGAAATACTGTTCTACTTTTAAAGCGAGAACTCTTCTCATGTGCCGGGTGCT
>NW_013573771.1:0-1890 GCF_000499745.2 Eimeria mitis | reverse complement strand
CACGGATGATCGTATTAACTAGGCAAGTGACGGAAGTACAGACAATTACTTCAATTCTGTGTATCTACAGCCCAAGTCTGCAGCGACCTCGTTCAATATTCACTTCCGATGAAATACTGTTCTACTTTTAAAGCGAGAACTCTTCTCATGTGCCGGGTGCTGCCATAGCCGAGCTGCTACAAAGCGTAACGCTACTCGTTAGATCCAACGGGACTGCACGCAGCTAGCCATCTATAGAGAGTCCCAGGGAGCGTCTAGAAAACCAGCTAGGGTTTTCATTCTTGAAGTCGATAGCGTTTTAAGAATGCCTGCTTATGGTGTTGCCTGTGCGGGAGGAATTCCAGCAAAGCATTCCTCAACATGCCGTCATCTACCCACTAGCCCCAGGAGCCTGAGCCGCTCTCCTCAGGATTGGGGGGGGTGGGGGCAGGGGGGGAGGCTATCCCCATCGCCTTCTGAAGCTTTTCATCACTGCCGCTCATGACTTTCCTGAGCTAAGCTTCATGACAGTTGATCCCCCTCTCACCAAAACGCCGTGAGCTACCACAACCAGGGAATCACCTAGCTTGCGTCAAGTAGATTCGCGTTCACGATCGCCGCTCGAGCACTGACACTCAGGCTACGGAAGCGGCAAAAGATTAAAGAAACAGGTATTTTGTCCAGGTTGCGCCCCCCCGTGTGTCTATGCCGAACCAGTCTGCTGTATACTGCGAGATGTCGAGATGGAGGTAAGCAGTGCTGCAAATCATTAGCGCTCGTCGTCTTCTGTTGGTGCCCACCGAGTAACCACAGTAATGTTATGTGGGGTAGAGGGGAAGCTTCGTAGCCGAAGACTTGTGCCAACGTCACGGAATATAGTCAAGATATGCTTCGAAGCGCACTCTCCTTCAGGCAAGAAAATGAAGAAACCAAATTTTGGGGTATATCATCAACCCTTCCGGTCTCTGGAAGCAGGCAATGCGCCCTGGCTTAAATGCAAGTACGGGCAAAATCGCAATGTATGTTTTTTCGTCGGCTTCGCAACCTGTGATGTCCCAGCTCGTCCGCATCTGTGATTTATAAAGGCCACAGGCTAGATAATACTACAGCAGACAGTTGTTAAGCAGTTACGTTGTCCTACTTTGCCACTCTGTGCATTAGTATACGCGTATTAATTTCACAGAGAGCATGTGTAGCCTTGTCTGTCCAAAGTGAGCACAGGAACACTCCCTTGGCCGTGACAGGGTGCCTTCCAGCAGATGCAAATGCTCAGAGAGCGTCTACAGCGATAATGCAGGCAGCAAAGAAAGCTTGGTTGTGCCGGCATGTGACGTTGTCCTGCATCATCAGCTGCAGCGAGAGGCGTTGCAGCTCATGTCAGGCCGCTAACTTTCCGGAACCCCAGGCCCTGAGCCGCTGCACCCAGGACGCTTGGATACAAGGGACCGAGATCATATGCCTTTAGAAAAATGTTACCTTAGCTCTTTTGGCTTCATTGCAGCTCCCGACTGTCCTCGGATAGGGCCGAGGACACCCGCGCTACGCAAAATGCTGGGCCTTGCTGTAGCCAGTGCTGCAAGGCAACCCCGCATGCAAGCAAGATCTAAGCACATCTGCTGCATGCACTAACACTTTAGAGAATTGTTAGACACCTAGTTGGCCCCCAGTAGCGAGTACGAGATGAGAAATACATGTAATACATGTTGCTGTGCGCCCTCAACACAGCGGCACACGGTCATGGGATTGGCAAAGGGAGGAGACATCTTTTGCGGTTGTGGCGCTTGTTACTGCAGCTGATGCCACCGGGCAGCCCTACTTGCAAGCAAATTCATGCCATGTGCTCGGCAACCAAGCTTCTCTGCGATGACTCCCGTTTCCTTTCCAAATTACTCGTTAGATACTAGCTCTGCT
>NW_013573770.1:2751-3682 GCF_000499745.2 Eimeria mitis | reverse complement strand
TCGCTCTGTTGCACATGGCATTTAAGCAGGTGATTTTGGCTTAGAAGCACCTCGCTTTGTTCAGACGTCAGGGTATAGAGCTCTTCCAACTCATTTCTTTCCTGCAGGAGAGAGTTGTACGTTTTTCCTCCTCCATTTCCGCCTAAAGGGCCTCCAGCCTCTGCCTCAAAGAGTTGCTGGAGGCGTGCTGTCTTGCTGCGAAGCTCTTCTGCTAGCTGTTCGTTTTCTCTCGTTACTACTGCCACTCTCGCGCTGAATCCTTCAATTACCTTTTCCTTTTCCTTTGATTCCTCTTGAAGTTCCAGTATCCTTTCGTCGTACGCAGCAAGTAGTGGGCTAACGAGCTGCATGTTCAGACACCAGGGAGGTAGTGGCAGCGCTTCTGCCTGCTGTTGGAGCTCTGCTGCCAGTGCAGAGGCTCGGGTAGGAGCATCACCACCTGCTCCAGCAGCGGCAGCTGCCACAGCTTGGGACAGACGAGCACTTCTAAGCTCTTTGGTTACCCTCTCTGCGTAGCCTCTAAGGCTCGCGTTCTCTTGTTGAAGCCTTACTAGCTGCTGCATCAGAGCCAACTCCTGAGGGTGGTTCCTCACCGCAATTGATGCAGCATGGATACCTCGATTAGCTGCTCCCTGTTTCCAGGGCCCTCCTAAGGTCTGCTGATAAGGTTGAGGCTGCATGTTTTGGGCTAAAAAGGAAGCAAACACCTGCTTGCGCTCCCTGCAGCGCCGTTCTCATGAACCCTATTATATATAATGCGTCAGCTAGGGCTGTCAGTTGTGAGTGTGCAGAAAACAGGCTAGATCACATATGTCTGCAAATCAAAAATTGAACCCTCTCCACTACAAGGCTTGCGTGTGACAGCATCGTTTTTTCCGTCTGTCCTCACTAAGGTGGAAGTGCGCGAATCTGTTGAGCTTAATGAGCCACT
>NW_013573770.1:2188-2706 GCF_000499745.2 Eimeria mitis | reverse complement strand
CGTGATCTAGGGCTGGGCAGTTCATTTTGATGGAGCGTCCCACGGAGGGCCCGCAATTCAGCGACTGGGGTCGGTATCGTCGGGAACTGTTGCCCTATTTACTCCATGGGGCCGTTAAAAAGGTTAGCTATTGAATGTAAACTAGAGTTCACTAGAGGAGGTTCTGGAAGGGTACGCCCGCCTCGCTAGATTGAGCTGTTCTGAAGTGCGTGCATCTGGGTTACAGTTGCTTGCTCGCTCGTTCCAGCGCATGCGTGTGTGGTGGCTCCATAATTAACACGGACAAAACCAGATTTTTCTTTTGTCTTAGGTGGAAATTGAAGCATCTAAGGAAGTGGGGGACCTTTAACTTGCGACGTTCGTCGATGTTCATCCGGTCACGTGAGCGATCCATGAAGGTCACCTGCTTCGTGCTCGTAATCTATCCTGGTGATGCAAGCACTTCGTGCAGCGGACACGCCTCATTTTGTAGTGAAATGCGTGTGATACATGAAGTAATGCCGACGAGGGTCGAAAGA
>NW_013573770.1:0-2088 GCF_000499745.2 Eimeria mitis | reverse complement strand
CGTCAGTAGTCCAGGGGTAGGATGCAACCCTCCCAAGGTTGCGACCCGGGTTCGAGTCCCGGCTGACGCATTGTGGCGCCCCTCTTGCACTGCTTTAGTTGGTCTGAAAAATCCCGCCCTATACATCCGCTGCAAGAGCCCCCACGTGAATAAGAAGTAGAGGAATGGGTGTATAGAAATGCCGGCGCCGTAATTAGTCAAACAAGCCTCAATCATGCTTTTCGGCCATGAAGCAGGACGACCCCTTGTCTGTTTACCTTTATATTGTCCAGGTTCGACAGATTGGGAAAAGCTTAAAAATGAGTGAGTTCTTACCAGTGGGCGACGCGCGACTGCTCGGCGACCGCGCTGTGTGCAATTTTCGCTGAATCTAAGTAAACAACGGAATGTGGTTGTCTCCACCCACAGGCTTGCTCAAGGAACAAGCGCATGTACATGACGAAAATCATGGCCTCTCACGATCACTAAGCACCCACCCATCGTTGCCTCATTCCTTATTTTGGGAACGTGGGCATATGCCTCTAGCTCACATGCAGTGTCTTCGGAGCAGTTCTTTGGTTTGCATCCCAGTGTAGGTATTTCGTGTTAGTAGCTCAGCCAAGTGGTGTTAGGTGGACGGCTGCCTTAACTGCAAATGCTGGAGAGTCGCTTGCTGTGCAACAGCTGCAACAAACGTATGCTGCGGAAAACGCGTATACTACTTGTATGTATGCAGCATACGTCGGGCAGCGTATTATGCTGCTCGTGTTAGGGCTTTTCTAGTAAAACAATAGAAGCGCAAACATTACTTTTGCGACCAAGAAGCAGGTGTCACCAGTTAATTTCGAAAGGCACTAATCTAGATTACATGAACTGGAATACCGTATCATTCGGCTGGGATCTGCAAGTCGGCAACAACTCATAAAGTCCGCTTAATGAGTTTCAACAAGAGAGGATGCTACCTCGTCAGTTGCACGACCTTTTCACCGCGCCTTGTGCGTGCGCCTTTTTGCCTCATGGAACGCCAAGGATGAACCGCTTTGTGCGAAGCCGGTACTGTTGAGCCCTGTGTAGGCGGCACCGAACTCAAAGGTCGGCAAGAATTTGGCTTACTGCTTCTCAAACGCACTTTGAGAAGCATGATTCAGTTGACTGGCATGCTCGCACCCCGAGCTTTTCAGTCATTTCTCGCCAACTGCCTGAAACTGACGTGGCTGTTACGGCTGTTGCAGATGTTCATTGGTTTGCACTTTTGCCGCATACGGTTGCTGAGGGAAGCCCGGATAAATGTATTGGTCGCAGAACACGATGCATCAAGCCTACAAAATGCCCCAGCACAAGTTCTGCGGGAGCTAAGCACTTTGTCACGAGTAAGAAACACAATTCGATTAAAGTCCTCGATTAATTCAGTCCTTTGTCACAAGTAAGCGACACAGTTCGACAGCACTCCTCGACTAATTCGATGTTCGGGGGAGTCAAGCTTATGTTAAGCNAGTAAGCGACACAGTTCGACAGCACTCCTCGACTAATTCGATGTTCGGGGGAGTCAAGCTTATGTTAAGCAATATGCCGATCGCTCTGATCCGTTCGATGCTCTCCCAGTTCCGATGTTGTCAGGACACCTTTCTTTTGCTGTTGTGCCGCTTCCCTTGATATCCTCTCCAGTGCCAGCTTGATTTTCTGACGGTGTGCTTCCTGCTCAAGTGTACATGTTAGGAATCTCACCGCATTATTCATCTTTACGAATGCCATCAGTCGTAAGGGAGCCCTGGAAAAGAACTTTACAGGCGGTAGTGCACTGTGGTTGTGATATTGCATGTGCAGGTTCTTTAGAGTAGCCAGCCCACTGTTAAAAGCATTGTGCTAAACTTACCTGCAAGCGTCGTAAGGATGATACGTGGCCCCGGAGAATCTCTTGTTCACGCTCCTTTTGAGCTTTAATCACTTTTTGCTCCTCTTCCCAACCTCCTCTGAACCAAGCAAGTGCTGCTTCGTGATCTTCGTCCTTTACAGGGCGATCGTCAAGATACCGCAACGCTGGGAGATCTGTGCAGCATGATTGTAGAGCACATTGTTGACGTTACTATACCAAAGGATTTGAACATCCAA
>NW_013573769.1:3506-4403 GCF_000499745.2 Eimeria mitis | reverse complement strand
CTGCTGCTGCTGCTGCACCAGGACAGCAGCAGCAGCAGCAGCAGCAGCAGCAGCAGCAACAGCAGAGACAGCAAAAAGGTAATAGAAGGAGACAAAAATAAATTAAAAAATAAATTTATAACAAAAAGAATAAATTAATGTTTACTATGAAGCAGCACTGCAGCATTCTGCGCACCGCGCTGCTGCTGCAGCAGCAGCAGCAGCAGCAGCAGCAGCAGCGCATGCATTAGCAGCAGCAGCAGCAGCAGCAGCAGCAGCAGCAGCAGCGTGCTCAGGCAGCACAAGGAGCAGCAAAAGCCCATCATCTATAGTATTTAAATTGTTTTTATATAACTGCAGCAGCTTCGTGTTGCAGCAACAGCAGCAGCAGCAGCAGCAGCAGCAGCAGCAGCAGACCTTAACGCCATCATCACCCGCAACAGCAACAGCAACAGCAGCAGCAGCAGCAGCAGCAGCAGGGAACGGTCGCCTCCAGCAGCAACAAGGAAGCGGCCACACTTTCTGTGCATGCATATATTTTATCTTTTGCTGCTGCAGCAAGAAGTAAGAGCAACAACACCATAGCAGCAGCAGCAGCAGCAGCAGCAGCAGCAACAGCAGCAAGAGCTGCTGCTGCTGCTCTCACTACTGGAACCACTGCATTTCTAACAGGAATCGTAGCCACGCTGCTGCTGTTGCTGCTGCTGTTGCTGCTGCTGTTGCTGCTGCTGTTGCTGCTGCTGTTGCTGCTGCTGGTTGCAACAGCAGCAGCAGCAGCAGCAGCAGCAGCAAGAGCACCGAGCAACTGCAGCAACAGTAGCAGCGGCAGTAGCAGCAACAGTAGCAGCAGCAACAGCAGCAACAACAGCAACAACAGCAGCAACAACAGCTAATATATATACATATATACCTATATAC
>NW_013573769.1:3257-3447 GCF_000499745.2 Eimeria mitis | reverse complement strand
ATATATATACATATATAATTATATATATATATATATATATATATATATATATATATAAACACCTAAACAACCCAAAACAATACACAAATTTATCCCTATTTCTGTGTGTGTCTGCTACTGCTGCTGCTGTTCTCCTCCCTCTGCTGCTGCTGCTGCTGCTGCTGCTGTTGCTGCTGCTGTTTCTGCTGCT
>NW_013573769.1:2835-3157 GCF_000499745.2 Eimeria mitis | reverse complement strand
GCAGCAGCAAGAGCACCGAGCAACTGCAGCAACAGTAGCAGCGGCAGTAGCAGCAACAGTAGCAGCAGCAGGAGGATGTCCCTGGTGTGTGCGGTGACGGGGGAGGTGCCGGAGGAGGCTGTATACAGCAGCAAGACAAACCTAATATACGAAAAAAGAATAATATTAAAACACATTGCTGCTACAGGCAGATGCCCCGTGTCTTCGTTGCTGCTGCAGCCGCAAGACCTTACACCCGTTAAAAGTATAATAATTTATAGAGCTTGTCTTTGTCTTTTTGTTTTTGTTTTTGTTTTTGTTTTTGTCTTTGTCTTTGTCTTTG
>NW_013573769.1:2132-2735 GCF_000499745.2 Eimeria mitis | reverse complement strand
TTTTTTTTTTTTTTTTTTTTTTTTTTTTTTTTTTTTTTTTTTTTTTTTTTTTTTTTTTTTTTGGTTTTGTCTTTGTCTTTGTCTTTGTTCTTTTTTTTTTTATGCAGCTGCAAGACCTTACACCCGTTAAAAGTATATTAATTTATAGAGCTTGTCTTTGTCTTTGTCTTTGTCTTTTTGTTTTTGTCTTTGTCTTTTTGGTTTTGGTTTTGGTTTTGTCTTTTTTTTTTTGTCTTTTTGTTTTTTTCTTTGTCTTTGTCTTTGTCTTTGTTTTTTTTTTTGTTTTTGTCTTTGTCTTTGTTTTTTTTTTTGTTTTTGTCTTTGTCTTTGTTTCTTTTTTTTTTTTATGCAGCCCCAAGACCTTACACCCGTTAAAAGTATAATACTTTATACGCCTTGTCTTTGTCTTTGTCTTTGTCTTTGTTTTTTTGTTTTTTTTTTGTCTTTTTGTTTTTGTTCTTTTTGCTTTTGTCTTTTTGTTTTTGTTTTTTGTTTTTGGTTTTGTCTTTGTCTTTTTGTCTTTGTCTTTGCCTTTTTGTTTTTGTTTTTGTTTTTGGTTTTGGCTTTGTCCTTGTTCTTTTTGTCTTTTTTTTTTGTTTTTGT
>NW_013573769.1:1769-2032 GCF_000499745.2 Eimeria mitis | reverse complement strand
AAAAAAAAAAAAAAAAAAAAAAAAAAAAAAGAGACAGAGACGGTAGTTCTTCAGGTTCATCGTGCATAGCTCGCTAAATATAAAATAAATAAATAAAAATAAATAAATATAAATAAATAAATAAATAAAAATAAATAAATATATATATTTCTTTTGTTTTTTTGTTTATTTATTTACCTTATTTATTAATTTTATTTATTTTATTTTTTTTATTCATTAAAGAGAAAAAAAGAAAAAAAAAAGACAGAAATTCATACAACATA
>NW_013573769.1:611-835 GCF_000499745.2 Eimeria mitis | reverse complement strand
CTGCTGCTGCTGCTGCTGCTGCTGCTGCTGTTGCTGCTGCTGCTGCTACTGGTGTTGCTGGTGCTGCGGGTAGTGTTGCTGGTGGTGGTGGTGCTGGCGGTGGTGCTGCTGCTGCTGCTGGTGGCGGTGGTGCTGTTGCATATGATGATGATGAGGCTGCTGCTGCTGCTGCTGCTGCTGCTGCTGCTGCAGGTTAGGAAGCAGCTGGCGCATGCACTGTATCA
>NW_013573769.1:222-359 GCF_000499745.2 Eimeria mitis | reverse complement strand
GCTGTTGCTCCTGCTGTGGCTGCTGCTGTTGTTGCTGTTGCTGCTGTTGCTGTTGCTGCTGCTGCTGCTGTTGCTGTTGCTGCTATTGAGGTCGAGTGCTAACTGCTGCTTCGTCTCCGTGCTGTTGCAGTTGCGTT
>NW_013573769.1:0-122 GCF_000499745.2 Eimeria mitis | reverse complement strand
TTGAGGTCGAGTGCTAACTGCTGCTTCGTCTCCGTGCTGTTGCAGTTGCGTTTTATTTTCAAAAAAAAAAGAGTTGTTGCTGCTGCAGAGCTGCTGTTGAGTTGCTGCGGGGTCAATACAGA
>NW_013573768.1:2184-2498 GCF_000499745.2 Eimeria mitis | reverse complement strand
TGCTGCTGCTGCTGGTGCTGCGGCTGCTGCTGCTGCTGCTACGGCTGCTGCTGCTGCTGCTGCTGCGGCTGCTGCTGCGGCTGCTGCTGCTGGTGCTGCTGCTGCTGCTGGTGGTCGTGCTGCTGCTGCTGTGGATGTCGCTGTTGTGGATGCTTGCTGCTGTGGATGCTGCTGCTGTCGATGTGATTGCTGCTGTTTGCTGCTGCTACTGTGCATGCTGCTGCTGCTGTGTGCTGCTGCTGCTGCTGCTGCTGCTGCTGCATTGTGCTGCTGCTGTGTAGTCTGCTGCTCGTGTTTTATGTCTTGCTGCTGTT
>NW_013573768.1:0-1877 GCF_000499745.2 Eimeria mitis | reverse complement strand
GCTGCTGCTGCTGCTGCTGCTGCTGCTGCTGCTGCTGGGCTGCTTGCTGTGTTGCCTCTCCAGCTGCTGCGACAGCTGCTGCTGCTTCTGAAAGGCCCGTGTCTCTCCTCATCTGACCACTCTCCTATCATCGCTGTTGCTGCTGCTGCTGTTGCTGTTGCTGCTGCTGCTGCTGCTGCTGCTGCTGCTGCTGCTGCTGCTGCTGCTGCTGCTGCTGCGCAGAGTACTCACCTGGAGCTGCTGGAGGTGATCGTGTTGGATGAGGCGGACCGTCTGCTGGAGTTGGGTTTCAGAGATCAGGTGCGGCACTATTCCTCCTAGCTAGCCAGCTAGCCAGCCAGCTAGCCAGCTAGCTAGCTAGCTAGCTAGCTAGCTAGCTAGCTAGCTAGCTAGCTAGCTGGGTGTCTGTGTGTGTGGGTTGCTGCAGATACTGCAAGTGCTGCGGCACTGCCACCGCGGGCGGCAGACTCTGCTCTTCTCCGCGACGATGTCTCCGGCTATCTCTTCTTTGGCTCTTCTGGCGCTGCAGTCTCCGCTGCACATCAGCTGCGAGCCCCGCAGCAGCAGCAGCAGCAGCAGCAGCAGCAAGAAGCAGCAGCAGCAGCTGCCAGAAAACCTGCAGCAGCAGTTTGTTGAGCTGCATGGAGAGCAGCAGCGAATGCCGGCACTCGTACACCTCGTCAGGACTTCCTTTCAACGCAGAGTCATCGTCTTCTTCGGGGTCAGCCTCCAGCTAGCTAGCTAGCTAGCTAGCTAGCTAGAAAGAGAAGAAGAGATAGCCAGCTAGCTAGCTAGCTAGCTAGAAAGAAAGAAAAAGAGACAGGAAAATAGCCAGATAGCTAGCTGGCTGGCTAGCTAGATAGCTCCGTGGGTACCTAGAAAGATAGCTCGGCGATAGAAGTGGGCAGCTAGCTAGCTAGCTAGAGAGATAACTAGTTAGCTAGCTAGCTAGCTAGCTAGCTAGACAGGTAGCTAGCTAGCTGGCTAGCTACCTATATCGAACTCCCCTCCAAGCGCCTCCTCTCTCTTTTCAGGGTTGCAGCAACTGCAGCAGCTAGCAGAAGCAGCAGGAGCAGCAGCAGCACGAGGAAGAGATATTGTATTTATATATTAATATATTTATTTATTTATTTATTTATTTGTTGCAGACAAAGAAAGCAGCTCACGAGGCCTTTCTGCTGTTTTCTTTGTTGGGTATTTCTGCTGCTGAGCTACACGGAGACCTCACACAACAAATGAGGACAGAGTCCCTAGCCAGGTAAGATATACAAATATATATATATTTATTTATTTATTATTTATTTATTTATTTATTTATTTATTTATTTATTTATTTAAATTAATTAATTAATTAGTTATGAAGGAAAGAAAGAAAGAAAGAAAGAGAGAAAGAGAGAAAGAAGAGACAGAAAGAGACACGTATGGGGACAGGCTCCCTAGCCACCTTAAATAAATAAATAAATAAATAAATAAATAAATAAATAAATAAATAAATAAATAAATAAATAAATAAATAAATCTAAATAAATAAATAAATAAATAAATAAATAAATAAATAAATAAATAAATAAATAAATAAATAAATAAATACATGAATAAATAAACAAATAAACGAATAAATAAATATATAAATATATAAATAAATAAATAAATAAATAAATAAGTAAAGATAAGGCAGATAACAATAAATAAAGGAGACAGTAAATAAATAAAGAAGAGAAACAGAAACAAATAAAAAGGAGACAGACGAATATACAGAAGGAGACACATAAAGAAAAAAGGAGACAGATAAACAAATAAAGAGGAGGAGACATATATATATATATATATATATATATATATATATATATATATATATATATATATATATATATATA
>NW_013573767.1:287-2135 GCF_000499745.2 Eimeria mitis | reverse complement strand
CTGGGGTGTATATACCGCAGCAAAGGATATGCATGCGCTAGGTTTATAGATTTAATAAATAAAGAAGAAGAAGAAAGAGATAAATTATTTTTATAATTAAAAGCATCATCTTTACTCATAAATAAAATACAAACAGCCAGAGATGCATGCCCGGGTGTACACGCAGCTATCTCCCCTGCTTCTCCTTCTCCTGCTGCTGCTGCTGCTGCTGCTGCTGCTGCTGCTGCTGCTGCTGCAGCAGCAGCAGGGGGCTGCAGAGCAGTAGATGATGGATAGATTGCGGGTATTATATTTCCTTTTTTGTTTGTTATATAATAAACAAAACAACCCTCAAGAAAGGCACGTACAGACGCAGGGTAAAACACATCTCTGCTGCTGCTGCTGCTGCTGCTGCTGCTGCTGCTGCTGCTGCTGCTGCTGCTGCTGCTGCTGCTGCTGCTGGGGGGAGAGAAAAGAACAAAGACAGAGTCTCTCAGCTGCTTCAGGTTACCTAAACCCAAATTCATAGAAAACTGCTGCAGCGATGGCGGCAGCAGAGCAGCAGCAACAGGAGCAGCAGCAGCAGCAGCAGCAGCAGGAGCTGCTGCTGCTGCTGCTGCTCTTCCTGCTGCTGCTGCTGCTGCTGCTGCTGCTGGTGCTGTTGCTGCTGGTGATGGTGGTGAGGGTCTGTCTACGCGGATGATGGAGCAGACAGAAGGAGAAAAAAAAATAAAAAAAATAAAAAAAAGAAAAAAAAGCAAAAAAAGAAATCGGCTTTTTAAATTATAAAAAGAAAAAGAAGAACACATGAGGAGACAATTTGTTTTTATTTTTTTTTCTTTTTTTTGTCTTTTTTCTGTCTTTGTTTTTTTTTATTTTGTTTTGTTTGTTTTGTATCGGTAAAAGGAAACAAAAAGAAAGAAAGAAGAAACAAAAACAAATAAAAACAAAAACAAAGACAGAGATAGAGACAGAGATAGAGATAGAGATAGATATAGATATAGATATAGAGAGATAGAGAGAGAGGGAGAGAGATATATATATTTATAGAGAGAAAAGAAACAGAGAAAGAGAGAGAGAAAGAGAAAGAGAAAGAGAGATATATAGAGAGAGAGAAAGAGAGAGATATACAAAAATGTATATATAGAGACAAACGGAGACAAACAGGCGTGGAGACAGAGAAATAAAAACAAAAAAAAAGAAAGACAGAGATAAAGACAAAGACACAGATATAAATAAATAAATAAAAATAAATAAATAAATAAATAAGTAAATAGATAAAGACAAAGACAAAGATACACACAAACAAAGAAAGAAAAGGAAGAAGACAAAGACAAAGACAAATACAAACAGAAAAAAAAAACAAAATAAAAAAAAGAAAAAAAAAGGAGACAAAAAAAGAGAGAATAAAAAAGGAGACAGTAAAAAGAGAGATAAATAAATAAAGAGAAAAAGGAGACAAAAAGAGAGAAAAAGAAAAAAATAAATTTATATGCACGAATAAAAACAAACTAAACAAAATAATAAATAAATAAATAAATAAATAAATAAATAAATATAAATTAAACACAAAATAAATAAAAAATAAAAAAAAGAAAAAAAAATGCATGCATGCATGCATGTGGGGCTGGTTGGTCGCTGGGGGCTCGGCGGTGTTGCGTTTGTTCTTTGTTAATATTTTATTTTATTTATTTAATTTTATTTATTTTCATTTATTTTTATTTATTTTTATTTATTTATTTTATTTATTTTATTTAATTTAGTTTTTTATTTTTCTGTGTGGGGCCCCCCATACACCCCGCTCGTTGCTATGCTGCCTTCGGTTGTTATTCTTTTTATTATATTTTAAATAAATAAATAAATATTTTA
>NW_013573767.1:0-266 GCF_000499745.2 Eimeria mitis | reverse complement strand
ATTTTATTTATTTTATTTATTTATTTTATTTATTTTATTTATTTATTTTATTTATTTTATTTATTTATTTATTTAATATTTAATAAAGAAGTGTTTCGCTGCTCTCTGCTGCCGGCCCGTACACCTCCTCATCTTATTTATTATTTATATTAACTTTAATTACTTTATTTATTTATTTACTTATTTTTATTTTTTATTTTATTTTATTTTATTTTATTTTATTTTTTTATTTTTTTTTTTAATAATAAAAAGATATTTTTTTTCGC
>NW_013573766.1:3423-3777 GCF_000499745.2 Eimeria mitis | reverse complement strand
CTAAACCCTAAACCCTAAACCCTAAACCCTAAACCCTTTTTTTCAGATCTTATTTACCTCACTTCAACATTTCAGTGGTTATACATGGAATGTTATACAGTGAAGGATTAGGGTTTAGGGTTTAGGGTTTAGGGTTTAGGGTTTGTTGTGTTTACAGGTCCTCTGCGACTCTGTGGGTATACCCTGCAGGCTCATTAGGGGCCCCCAGGGGCCCCCGGGGGCCCCTGAATTTGTTTATAATGTTGTGTTGATAGGCTCAGGCCAGGGTGAGACACGCGAGGGTTTAGGGTTTAGGGTTTAGGGTTTAGGGTTTAAAGTTTGCAGCGACTCTTCAAGCACTACCCCACTAGGGTT
>NW_013573766.1:2171-3323 GCF_000499745.2 Eimeria mitis | reverse complement strand
TAATGTTGTGTTGATAGGCTCAGGCCAGGGTGAGACACGCGAGGGTTTAGGGTTTAGGGTTTAGGGTTTAAAGTTTGCAGCAACTCTTCAAGCACTACCCCACTAGGGTTTAGGGTTTAGGGTTTAGGGTTTAGGGTTTGTTGTGTTGTTCAGAAGCAGAGCTAGAGCACTTGATGCCAATTCTATGGGGAGATTTTCCTGAGGGCTTTGAGGGTGGGGGCCCCCCGGGGGCCCCCCTGGGGGCCCCCGCGGGGGCCCTGCCAGGGGCCCCCGCAGGGGCCCCCGCAGGGGCCGCAGTGGGGGGGGCCCCCGAGGGGGCCCCCCAGGGGGGCCCCCAGGGGGCCCCCCAGGGGGGGGCCCCCGAGGGGCCCCCCTCTGCTTTCTTGCAGCTAAGCCCACCCCTGCTGGGGTCGCCGCCGTGCAGGGGGAGCCCCTGCTGCAGTGTATGTCTCCCCCGTAAACCCTGCGGCTCCTCTCAGTGTATATATTTACCTAGCCAGCAGCAGCAGCAGCAGCAGCAGCAGCAGCAGCAGCAGCAGTCGAAGCAGCAGCAGGAAGAGCAGCAGAAGCAGGAGAGGCAGCAGCAAGAGCTGCTGCAGCAGCAGCAACAAGCCGCAGAAAGAGATCTAGATCGATTCCTGCTGCAGTGAGTTGTAGCACCAGACACACAAACAGTGTTTAGGGTTTAGGGTTTAGGGTTTAGGGTTTAGGGTTTATAAATTTTTGTTCCCCGCATCGATATGCATATCCTTTATTTCTGTATCCCATATACATTAAGAAATTACAAAATAAAAAAAAAAAAAAATTTTTTAGGGTTTACAAGGGTTTAGGGTTTACAAGGGTTTAGGGTTTACAAGGGTTTAGGGTTTAGGGTTTGTGTGTTCAGAGCGAGTGGTTGGCCAGGGTGTTCAAGTGGTGGGGTTGCTGCTGACTTAGATTTAGATTTTTATTTTAAGTTTCATGAAAAATTAGGAAAAGGAAATTTCGGTGAAGTCTGGAGAGTTTCTATCAAGCCCCAAGCATTGCATGCGCATGCACTGCATGCGCATGCACTGCATGCGCATGCGCATGCACTGCATGCGCATGCGCATGCATCCCCCCCACACCACCACACCCGCAGCACCAGCAGCAGCAGCAGCAGCAGCAGCAGCA
>NW_013573766.1:0-367 GCF_000499745.2 Eimeria mitis | reverse complement strand
CACAAATATATAAACACAAAAAGATAGAACAAAAAAAAAAAACAAAACACAGCTCTCTCTGTTTTCTCATGCATATAGCCGACGAATCACTAGGTTAGTTTGTTTATTTATTTATTTCTTTTTCTCCTTTTTTTTCTGTGTATTTATATGTATTTAACATGTATATATATATATACAAATATATAAACACAAAAAAAAAAACAAAACACAGCTCTCTCTGTTTTCTCATGCATATAGCTGATGAATCACTAGGTTAGTTTGTTTATTTATTTTTTTCTGTGTATTTATATCTATGTAATATATATATATATATATATATATATATATATATATAATATATATATATATATATATATATATATATATA
>NW_013573765.1:1621-3688 GCF_000499745.2 Eimeria mitis | reverse complement strand
GCTGCTGCTGCAGTTGCTGCAGCAGCAGCAGATAGTCTGTAATAGGGCGTGATTGCCTCGTTCCCTTAGGTGGGGTGTATATGCAGGTAAGAAGCAGGAAGAGCATCAGTGTGCAGGTTGTTGCTGCTGCTGCTGTTGCTGCTGCTGCTGCTGCTGCTGCATATACTGCATCATCTGCTGATGCAGCATCTGCTGCTGCCCCCCAGCAGAAGACATAGAAGAAAGAAAGGATTGATAGTACTGTGTATACAGCTGAGCGAGAACACTAGGGTCTACCGAGGCCCCCCTTTGTGCTGCTTGCTGCTGCAGCAGCTGCATCACGTACGCAGGTACAGGCTCCTGCTGCTGCTGCTGCTGCTGTTGCTGCTGCTGCTGCTGCTGCTGGGAATACATGTACCCCTGCTGCTGCGTGTACTGCTGCTGCTGCTGCTGGGGGCCCCCATACTCAGGGCCCCCCCCACCATGAAACGCAGCAGAGCCGCCACCATACGGGGGCATCCCTTGCTGCTGCTGCTGCTGCTGCTGCTGCATATGGTTACCCGAGTACCCACCGAACCCGTGCTGCTGCTGCTGCTGCTGCTGCTGGTGATGAGGGGGGCCCCCACCCATACCGGGGCCCCTGGGGCCCCCAAACTGGTTCTCACGAGGGGGGCCCCCATCACGGCTGTATGATAGTTGAGGGGGGCCCCCACGGAAGGGTGGGGGGCCCCCCATGTTGTCTGCGTTGCGGTGCGCAGCAAAGCTATCATAGGCGGGGGCCCCGGGGCCCCCAGGGCCCCCGGGGCCCCCAGCACCTCCTCCTCGCTGGTACCCCCAATCAGGGGGGCCCCCCCCTCCCCTTGAATGTTCTTTCATGGGGGGCCCCCCATTCCAATCCCCTCCACTATAGTTACTATCATATGCAGCTTTATGTCTTTTCAGGGGCCCCCCCCGGCCGTCAGCTCTTGGGGGCCCCTGGGGGCCCCCTCCTCCTGCCCCCGGGGGCCCCTGACCCCAATCACCAGGGGGGCCCCCCCCTGGGGGCCCCCTACTCTCCCAGCTACCACCACCCCAACCCCCTCTGCCCCCATTCTCCTTCGATAGAGAGAAAGGAGGAGAGGGGCCCCCTGCTGACGCTCTGTCGCTAGGGGAGAGGCCCCCCCCACCCTGACCCCAGCTCTTACTATTTGGGTTTGGTTGGGGGGCCCCCCAGGGGCCCCCAACAGGAGCTGGGTTCGGTGTGTGTTGTTTTATAGCGTCATAGAAATCACGAGGGGGCCCCCCTTGACGAGATGAAGGGGGCCCCCCCCTTCTATCATCGAAGGGTTTAAACCCTTCCTTTAGGGGGCCCCCCCTGCCGCTATCCATATCTCCGCCCCTATGAAAGCGCTTGGGTGTACCCTCTGCTGCTGCTGCTGCTGCTGCTGCTGCTGCTCCTTTCCAGGGGCCCCCATGCTGCGGTGGTGGTGGGGGTGGTGGAGGGGGCCCCCCACCCCACTGTGGGGGGGGCCCCCCGCCCATGAAGGGAGGAGGTGGGGGGCCCCCGGGGCCCCCCGGCATCTGTTTACGCCCTGGGGGCCCCCTGGGGAACCCAGGGAAGGGGAGACCATCGGGGGGCCCCTTTCCGGGGGCCCCGGGGGCCCCCGGGGCCCCCAATAGATGCGGCGGGGGTAGGGGGCCCCCAAACCCTGGCGGTATAGGGAATGGAGGGAGAGCGGGGAGGCCGAAGGGGGGTAATACCCTTCTGGGTTTAGGGGGCCTCTGCTGAGCCCAAGAAAGAAAAAGTTTATCTGCTTCTCTCCCCCTAGATAGAAGATATAAAAAGAAAGAAAAAGGAAACGGCTGCAGCAGCTGGCGACGAACAGAGGTGGGGTCTGTGTTTATAATAGAAGAAAAAGAAAAAGAATCACACGCTTGGATGTAGAGAATGTAGTGGTATTGTAGTGGTTTGCTGCTGCTGCTGCTGCTGCTGTTGCTGTTGCTGTTTATGCTGCTGTTGCTGCTGCTGTTGCTGCTGCTGTTGGTTGCTTGCTGCTGCTCCTCCTGGTCTTGTTGCTGCTGCTGCTGTTCTTCCTGCTGCTGTTCCTG
>NW_013573765.1:0-1521 GCF_000499745.2 Eimeria mitis | reverse complement strand
ACACGCTTGGATGTAGAGAATGTAGTGGTATTGTAGTGGTTTGCTGCTGCTGCTGCTGCTGCTGTTGCTGCTGCTGTTGCTGCTGTTTATGCTGCTGTTGCTGCTGCTGTTGGTTGCTTGCTGCTGCTCCTCCTGGTCTTGTTGCTGCTGCTGCTGTTCNTGCTGCTGCTGCTGCTGCTGCTGCTGCAGTGTATCTGTTGTTTGTTTCTGTGGGGGCACACCAACTCTCCTCTTTCTTTTGAATCCGTTTTTTTTTGCTGCTGCAGGATATAAATTAAATTTATTTATATTTTCATTTACTAGAACCCTAAAGTCACAAATACGCAGCTTGGGGTGTATATGCAGCAGGTGCAGCAACGCCTCCTCAGGGGCCAGCAGCGCGTTGGATAGAGGCCCAAACAAAACGACTCCGTTGTTGGGGATCGTCTCTGGGATCGATGGGAGACGCTGCAGCTCCTCCTCTGTTAGCTCTGCTGCTGCTGCTGCTGCTGCTGCTGCTGCTGCTGCTGCTGGTTCGTTTTTGGTTTCTGTTTCGTTTTTTGTTTCTTCGTCGGCTCCATCGTCTTTCTCTTCTGTCTTTATACCTTCTTCTTTCTTTTCTTCTTGCTTCTCCTGTTGCTGCTGCTGCTGCTGCTCTTCCTCCTTCTGCTGCTGCTTCTGCTGCTGCTGCTGCTGCTGCTGCTGCTGCTGCTTCTGCTGCCTCTGTCTTGGCTGCTTCGCTCTCAGCATTCTATCTTTTTCTGCTTCTCTATAAGCGAGGAGATTCTTCTTTAATGCTTCAGGTATAGGAATAAACCTAGCATCATCATCCTGATCATCTGCTGCTGCTGCTGCTGCTGCTGCTGCTGTTGCTGCTGCTGCTGTATCTGCAGCAGCAGCAACACGAATCAAGCAGCTCCCCTTTTCTATATCTATCCCATCAGCAGCAGCATTCCTAGCGAAGGATTGCTGCAGCACGGGTGGTGTGAGTGCCTGTACAAGTGTATTATATTCTTCTTGCTGCTGCTGCATCTGCTGCTGCAGCTGCTGCAGCGCAGCAACAACTTCTTCTCTCTGAATCCCGTACCCACGAGCAGCAGCAAACACCTGCTGCGCCTCTGCTGCTGTCAGGCCCAGCAGCAGCATCAGCAACGCACACACCATATACCCCGTTCTATTCAATCCATGGGTGCAGTGGGTCACCACGGCGAATCTCCATGGGCAGCAGCAGCCGTTCTTGCTGTTGGGGGCCCCCCCCTGGGGCCCCCCGGCCCCAGCAGCAGCAGCAGCAACTGCTGCTGCTGCTGCAGCAGGAGAAGAAGATCCGTTGATGGTTGTGTTTGTGCTGCTGCTGCATAGCGCACATTCTGCTGCTGCAGCCCAGTATTGAGCTGTCTGTACACCGTGCATGGTGAGAAGAGAAAGTAATTTAAAATAAAGAAGAAGAGATTCATTTGTTGGTGTTTCTCCTCCCCCTTCACTTCTATTCCAATATACACTTATTCCGTCTCTGCGTATAAGCTGAGGCTCGTAATGTCTTTC
>NW_013573764.1:1374-3598 GCF_000499745.2 Eimeria mitis | reverse complement strand
CGTTATTGTCCGTGTTTCGGTGATTAGCAGACGGAGACGGCGAACTGCATGGACCAGGCGCAGGTCACTATACTACTGCGATCTGACAGTTGGTGCGTGCTGTGCTGTGTTGCAGAGATATAGTGCGAGAATATTATGGGTATGTAGTCATGGCAGCCCGAAGGAGGCAGTGTGGCACGACGAAGGCGACAGAACGTTGCTGTCCATACGCTGTTACTCTACAATTTGGGTAATCATGCGTTTCGCTGCTGGCTATGCCGCCTGCATAGGCTGGAGCGTTTGGGGGAGGACCTTATTTGTCTTAATCTGTTGAGGTAAGGAAGCAACCTGCGGTGGGCTCGCGTGCTTGCGGGGCAGGTTTGCGTGCGATTCTTCTTGGCGGTTGAAACCTGCTGTAGTGAGGGGTCGGTTGCCGATTGATTTCTTTTGGAGGGAAGTGGAGGTGCACCGCTGCGGAAGCAAGGGCAGCTTCAATGACGGTCGTTTTCACAGCACCTATGTAGCATGGTTCTTGTTTATGTATATCACATCACCATGAAACTCCGGTAGTGAATGTCGTTCACTGTTGCACCCTTCTCAACTGGTGCCAATTTGTGTCCAGCTGGGCGGCGCCTGTGGACCGCATGCTGCAGTGGAAAGCTAACGTCTGCCGCTATCGCCAATGTGTAGATTGCTCGGGCCAGGTAGCAAAGCTTTTACACATAGGACATTAGACTGTGGCTTCGTGCTATGCAGCATTGCAGTGTCAAGAGGAGGACACCTCTGTGGCTTGTGGAGAAAGCGACCTCTATTCGTTCGTTAGGTCGTTTTTATTGGCGTCGCGAGGTTGCTTAGCAAGGCGATGCTGGCGCTGACAGTGAACGGCAGTTACACGCCTTGAGGTGCACAGGGAGGCTATGCATTCTTCTCCTGCGAACTGGTTCTCTTGCATCACGCATCACGAGAGGACGGTTTGGTGCACAAGTTTCTCTCGTACCATGAGACGGCGCTAGAGTAAGTCTTTGTACGCCGGGCAGCTGAGGTGGGGCCTGGCACGCCATGGGTTACGGATCGACATTCCATGCGCACAAACGTGGAAGTGCAAAAATACCTGAATCAAGGCACATTAAAGCGCACTTCGTTTCATCACTCCAAGCGTTGATCTGCCTTTCTAGGATGTAGGTTGCACTGTGCACTATGCTTTGTTGAGAGCGGAAGGGTGAGGAAAAGCAGTGGCGTCTTGGCAAGCCTAGAGCGGGTCATCTGCTGGCTCACTTTTACGGAATTGCCTTTGAGGTATTCGGCAAGGTACTGCCTGCGTAGGTAGCTGGTGGCAGTTGTTGTCACTACACTGTCGGACAGGGCATTAGCGTGCCCTGTGTGATATGCCGGAGATTTGTGTGGCGGTGAAAAGCATACTTTGCAAAAGGCAACATTGCCAACCGTTTGTTTGACGAACGTTGGGTAACGTTGCGAAAGCGGCAGTTCGACAAATCCCGGTCGGTGCAGTTGACGCTTGATACGCCCTGCTGAGCGTTGCAATATAGGCAACCTCGGGCGGCCAGGCGACCAACGTGATTGCTGGTCATGATCTAAAGCCTCGTCTGCAGACTGTGTGTTACTGCGTCCATGAGTTCTCTCACTATGCTTGCTGAACAGTGATGTTGGCTACAGGCTTCATGCGATCCTTTTCTGCGCCCTGGGGTAGATCCTTGGCAGGGGCAAACTGAGAAGCTTCGTCTGGTATCTCGGTCTATCGTTTGGGTTCTGTTGTACTTGGAAAATTGATGCAGACGCAGCCAGTGAGTGTGCATGGCCCGCTGGTTCTACGCAGGGCAACATGCCACTTCGCCGAGCATTAGCACTTCTGCGCGTGGGAATGCAGACGTTTCAAGGAGTACAAAAGCCAAAAAGTGGCATGCAACACTTATATTTTCATGCAGAGGCGCATGCATGCTTGCGACTCTTCATGGCAGTTGAAGCTTGCTGTTGTGGGGAGGAATCGGTTGATGGTCGGTATCTTTTGGAAAGAAGTGGAGGTGCACCACTGCGGAAGCAAGGGCCGCTTCAGTAATGCTCGTTTTCACAGCTCCTGTGTAGCATGCTTGTTGTTTATATATACCACGTTACCATGGAAACGCGGCAGGGAATGGCGTTTCCTGTTGCACCCTTCTCAACTGGCGCCAATTTGTGTCCCGCTGCGCGGCGCCTGTGCACCGCATGTTGCAGTGGAAAGCTAACGTCC
>NW_013573764.1:0-1351 GCF_000499745.2 Eimeria mitis | reverse complement strand
CAGTGTCAAGGGGAGGAGCACCCTGTGGCTTGTGGAGAAAGCAACCCCTATTCGTTCGTTAGGTCGTCTTTAGTGGCGTCGCGGGGTAGCTTAGGAAGGCGATGCCGGCGCAGGCAGTGAGCGGCAGTTACTTGGTGCATATACGCAGACGGGCTATGCATTCTTCTCCTGCGAACTAGTCCTATGTCGGGAGCATTCCTTGCATCACGGATCACGAGAGGACGGTTTGATGCACTAGCTTCTCTCGTACCCTGAGACGGCGCTATAGTGAGTCTCTGTACGCCGGGCAGTTGAGATGAGTCTTGACCAGCCATGCATTACGGATCGGTATCCCATGCGCACAAACGTGAAGTGCAAAAATACCTGAATCAAGGCACAATAAAGCGCATTTCGTTTCACCACTCCAAGCGTTGAACTGCAATTCTAGGAAGTAGGTTATACGGGGCAATATGCTTTCTTGAGAGCGGCAGGGTGACGAATAGCAGCGGCGGTTTTTCAAGCCTAGAGCGGGTCATCTGTTGGCTCACGTTGTTGTTGCTACACTGTCGGACAGGGCATGTTGATTCGCCAGAGATTTGTGTGGCGGTGGAAAGCAAACCCTGCAAACGGCAACCTGAGCAAACGATTAACTGAAAAAGGCTCTGTTCCAATGCGGCCGAGGGAGTTCGATAGTTCCTCTTTCTTGGAGTTGCCGCTTGCTGCGGCTACCAATGCGCTTCGATATTAGCAAGGCACAGAAACACGGAGACGAGGGCAATGCAAGAAGATTCGTTTCTACACCTTGCTATGTCTCTGGTGTTTCTTATAAAGGCTGGTTATGTCAGTATGGCACTGGGCGCGTTAACTGGTAAGTGACCTGTTTAGAATGCTGTTATCTCAGCTCAAGATCCCGAACAAGTCGGTCTTGGTCAATTAGATCCTGCTCTTGCTTCGTCACAGACTAACCGACGTAGGATTGCGTGCATATGTGTTAGCATATGTTTGTACGACGTTTTGTCCTGGCTGACACAACGCGGAGCATGGTATTCCCTCATTCGGTGTTCAGCGTTATTGGCGGAGGCTAGGAAGATAGATGCAATTGCTGTAGGCTCTCGTCAGACGCAGCAGTTGCACGCGACATGCGACAGCGTATTGCCTTAAGGCGAGTTGACGCACTATTTGCATGTGGAATGTTTTATTGCGCACCGCCTCAACACGAGCTCTTGTGGCATGTATTCATATGCATGCAAGGGTTTCCCTCAGTGAGCTACTAGGCAGCCCAAAGTATGTCGACTAATATGGCCGTCTTACAGGTAGGGCGTCAGGTTGTTGGGGGCCATGGTGGCTTCACAGACAGTGAGAGGGCACTACT
>NW_013573763.1:3565-4139 GCF_000499745.2 Eimeria mitis | reverse complement strand
TTGGCTTCATCTTATTTGCTTTCGCTCATTCGGCGAGGATGGCTGTGGGGCACCATCAGCTGGGGGACGCGGTGGTTGAGGTTAAGAAGGCAGTGGATAAGTAAGCTTATAAACCCTAAACCCTAAACCCTAAACCCTAAACACTAAACACTAAACACTAAACACTAGTTGGCTTCATCTTATTTGCTTTCGCTCATTCGGCGAGGATGGCTGTGGGGCACCATCAGCTGGGGGACGCGGTGGTTGAGGTTAAGAAGGCAGTGGATAAGTAAGAGCTTGTGTAAACCCTAAACCCTAGTTTTTTATTAAACCCTAAACCCTAAACCCTAAACCCTAAACACTAGTTTTGGTTGGGTTCGCTCACTCCGCCAGGATGGCGGTGGGGCACCATCAGCTGGGGGATGCGGTGGTTGAGGTTAAGAAAGCGGTATATAAGTAAGCTTATAAACCCTAAACCCTAAACCCTAGCTTTTTATTATATAGTATACGCTAAACCCTAAACCCTAGTTTTTGGTTGCTTTCGCTCACTCCGCCAGGATGGCTGTGGGCCATCATCAGCTGGGGGATGCGGTCG
>NW_013573763.1:3137-3465 GCF_000499745.2 Eimeria mitis | reverse complement strand
CAGCCATCCTCGCCGAATGAGCGAAAGCAAATAAGATGAAGCCAACTAGTGTTTAGTGTTTAGTGTTTAGGGTTTAGTGTTTAGGGTTTAGGGTTTAGGGTTTATAAGCTTACTTATCCACTGCTTTCTTAACCTCAACCACCGCGTCCCCCAGCTGGTGGTGCCCCACCGCCATCCTCGCCGAATGAGCGAAAGCAAATAAGATGAAGCCAAAGCCCCGCATACGGCCCGTTACTTTATCGTAAAAAAAATCAACGCGACGAACCATACCGAAACGGCGAGAAAAAAAGTTTTGGACTTCTTCTGGGGATATAAACACACAAGTTTT
>NW_013573763.1:2997-3123 GCF_000499745.2 Eimeria mitis | reverse complement strand
ATATATATATATATATATATATATATATATATATATATATATATGTATATATATATGTATATATGTATATGTATATGTATATGCATATGTATATGTATATATGTATATGTATGTATGTATGGAGAG
>NW_013573763.1:2615-2897 GCF_000499745.2 Eimeria mitis | reverse complement strand
ATATGTATATGCATATGTATATGTATATATGTATATGTATGTATGTATGGAGAGATATATATATATATATATGTAGAGATAGATGTATATTTATATATGTAGAGAGAGAAAGAGAGAGAGAGAGAGATAGAGGGGGGGGAGGGAGAGAGGGAGAGAGAGAGAAGAGAGAGAGAAGAGAGAAGAGACAGAATTTGGTTTCTTATGTTATAGGGAAAAGAAAAACAAAAACAAAAAAAGAAAAACAAAAAAAGAAGAAATCCACATACATATATCTATACTAAA
>NW_013573763.1:1138-1460 GCF_000499745.2 Eimeria mitis | reverse complement strand
CTTTTTCTGTATTAAAAGTAACAAAACCAAAACAACGGCTTTTGTTTAACTTTCTATCGAACATCACCACTGCGCTCCGTACCTGAGCATACACCATAAACCCTAAACCCTTGTAAACCCTTGTAAACCCTTGTAAACCCTAAACCCTTGTAAACCCTTATAAACCCTTGTAAACCCTCGTAAACCCTTGTAAACCCTTGTAAACCCTTGTAAACCCTTGTAAACCACTGTAAACCCTTTTAAACCCTTTTGTATTCTTATACTTTCTTATACGTTCTTTTGAAGCCTTATGTAAAAGTATTTATATATATATATATCTATG
>NW_013573763.1:896-1038 GCF_000499745.2 Eimeria mitis | reverse complement strand
CCCCAACCCCCCCCCACCACCACCACCACAACAACAGCAACAACAACAGCACCAACACCAACACAAACAGCAACAGCAGCAGCAGCAGCAGCAGCAGCAGCAACAGCAGCAACAGCAGCAACAGCAACAGCAGCAACTAACG
>NW_013573763.1:0-217 GCF_000499745.2 Eimeria mitis | reverse complement strand
GGCCCCCAGGCATAGGGGGAAAACCACCGGGTACTAACGCAGCACCAGGCGGCAGAGCTCCACCCTCTGGCCGGCTGTATGGGAGAGGAACAAACATCTTCACGGTTTAGGGTTTAGGGTTTAGGGTTTAGGGTTTGGGGGTTGGGGGTTGGCGAGGGTTTAGGGTTTAGGGTTTAGGGTTTAGAAAAAAAAAAAATTTTTTTTTTTTTTTTTTTTT
>NW_013573762.1:824-3689 GCF_000499745.2 Eimeria mitis | reverse complement strand
TATATATATATATATATATATTATATATGATGTATAATATATATATATATGATACAAAGGAATTATGTTGAAGCGCTTAAGCGGATGGATCCCTGGGTCTTTTTACTGCCTCATATCTTAATTGTTTTCTCTCTGTTTGGTTTTATTTCATTTCTATTAAAAATAATATTTCATTTCTATTAAAAATAATTTTAAAAGGAGTGGTTGTGGTGCGACTGCTGCTATCGTGGGGATGCATATATTTCGTCGTTTTCGTTGCATTGGTGAGCAGAAGACGGAGTAAAAACCAGAGTGTAGAGAGTTTGTTTTTATTGTAATTATATATATAATAATACGTAGATTTGTACTATGCATGCATTACACCAAAAAACCTCATAGTTCTGGTGTATACACACATACGGTGGGGTGGTGGCTGCTCCTCGGTTGCGTGCATGCACTGCGGCGGCCGTCGCCGACAGCTGCAGAGAATTTGGAGGAAATGTGAGGAAAATAAACTTAATTTTATGAAAGAATGCAAAAAGAATGTTTATAATATTGTTGTTTTCACTAGAAAGGAGGGAAAGGCAGATATTCATCTTCCGTTTTCTCTGTTCTTCTTTTCATTCGTTCAAAAGCTAGCGACCCCACCACCGCCCAGCTGAGTCACCAGAAAAAGAAAAGAAATTCACATATTTTTGTTGTGATGATTTACCCTCATCCGGCTCCATCAACAGACGTATTCAGGTCTCTGGACACCGCAGACCAGACCAGCAGCCCCCGCGCAGCCGACCCATCCGCCTCGGCATTTGCAAGCGGAAAGCTGTAATTATAATCATGAAAAATTCCCCTTTATTCCTTTTATTTTCTTTTTCTGCTTTAAAAATTTTCTTTTAGCCCTCGGAAAGCCGAAGATCGGTGACCAGTTGATGCGCGGCCGCCGCCGGACCGCCGCCTCGTCTCGGCGGTGCGATCTGAAGTGGCCGCCGTAAACTGATCGTTTTCTTTCTTTTTTTTTTGTTTTTTATGCAAAAATATCCCAAGAAAGAACATTTGAAACTCTCCGCAGCTCAGTCGCAATACACAGAAGACGAAACTCAGCACTGTGCGGCGGTGCATGCGGCAGTTCAGATGCAACAGATTCCTTGACCCCCTCGACGACGCACTGCATTTCAGCTGATCAACGAGGAGTATACACCTGCAGCGGCGTTCATGCAGCACCAGCGCGTCTATAGTTTCTGTTCTCATTGCTGATGCAGCTGATGGGGTCTCTATACACTGCAGTGACTGCCATTGGCGCACTCTGAAGGCAACAGACGAGCACGAGAAAGCAGCAGGAAGACAAAAGATGGGGAGCCTCCACGGCTGTCTACCTCTGCACATAACGCGCCACGCCAGCGGCAGGTGGCGCCGCTTTCTGCGGCGCTGCCTGCGGCCGTCGCAGCTGGATATACAGTACAGCGTAGTGCAGTGTAAACTGCTCTTGACGAACCCGAGTCGTCTATACAGCCTGGCGGCGCTTCGTCAGAAACAGCAGCAGTCCTGTGCTAGAGAAGATCCTGCGTTTCTGCTGCTGCTGCTGCTGCTGCTCCTCGTTACAGGCATCGGACACGCAGCAGCTCTGCAAGCAGCAGGAATAGCAACATTTGTTGCTGTGGCTGCAGCACCGCTCTGTGCTTTCGTGTTCTCTGCATTGGTGGTGCTGCCGTTAGCTTTCTTCTGCCACCGCCGAGACGTCTCCAGTGCTTCTCCTGCTGCTCCTGCTGCTGCTACTGCTGCTGCTGCTGCTGGTGCTGCTGCTGGTGGCTCGAACAGCAGCAACAGCAGCAGCGTGGCGTTTGATTTTGCGTATTCATTTGATTTGCACTGCAACGGTTCGTTTGTGTACGCGGTGTACACGCAGGTTTTGCCTCTAGCGCTGCAGCCGCTGCTGCTGCTGCTGCCTGGTGTTGTTCGGCGGTGTGTTGCTGCTGTGCTGCACTGCTACGGAGTCTGGGGCTACGCCTACGTCTCTGCTTTGGGGTATTTAGCTATAGGGAGGCTGCGTTCTGCTGCTCCTCTTTGGGGGGCAGGGGGGCTGCTGGTGCTGGCTGTGATTGCATGCAGCTTTGCAGGCGTAGACTTTATGTATTACCCCTCGCGCTTGCTGCTGCTGCTGCTCTCCGATGCTGCACCCACAGAACATGCTGTTGCTGCTGCTGCTGCAACTGCGCCTCTCCCTGCTGATATTCCGATAAACAGATAAAACACCCGTTTCTTATCATTTCCAGCTGTCTAGACACCTCACGCAAACCTTGGGGTGTATGTGCAGAACAAAGATACCGATGTAGGCTCTCTTCCTTTGCTTAGGTTTTAGCTGCTAGGGTTTAGGGTTTAGGGTTTAGCATTTATCTATCTATAGAGGCAGAAGCAAGTATATGCAGTGGAAATCTGTAAACAAAAACAAATTCTGTGTACAGGGGGAGATGTTATTCTGTATTGCATTGACATATGTTTTACGCTGTATTATGCTGTCCGTGTTGTGGTGTTTGTCTGTATTATATTTTCTTTACTGCGTTACCTCTCTGCATTGTTTTGGTGGGTGGGGGGAGGGGTGAGGGGGGTGTTACAGCATCGTATCTCACGAGATGAGCTGCGTATACACCTGAAAAGATATTTTTTTTTTTTTCTAAGAGATGTTTTTCTAGCAAAGAATATATACAGGCTTTAACTGCGTCAGTAGCTAGCTCTATTGCTCCTCTTGCTCGCAGTAAAAGTTCTGTAGAAAGAAAGAAAACGCAAAAGACCCGAATGTTGAAATTTTGCAGAAACGATACATGTGCTTGTCAGCTGCATCGTTGTGAATGAATAGAAGCATGAAATATATACAAAGAAAATATATATATTTTA
>NW_013573762.1:0-724 GCF_000499745.2 Eimeria mitis | reverse complement strand
GCAAAAGACCCGAATGTTGAAATTTTGCAGAAACGATACATGTGCTTGTCAGCTGCATCGTTGTGAATGATAAATAGAAGCTTGAAATATATACAAATAAAATATATTTTTTTTATAGTTTTAAAGAATATTAAAGTGCTCAGCACTTTAATATTTTATTGTTGGATCCTCGTCCTTGTGGCGTATGTATGCTGCTCGTGAGTCAACCACAGCTGGTGTATTATAATTACTCCGTTCTAGCATCCTTTGACTGCGAAAGTGTATACATTTTAAATATGAAATTTAATTAAAAATAAAACAAAGTTTTTGCATGCAGATTGAAAAGAACTTTCGTTGGCGTCGTGCTGCTGAGTCACAGCAGCCAGCAGCCGCTCTGTGTCGTCAGCTCAGGAAGCGAAGTTCAAGACGTCTATGCAACGGCTGCAGTTAGGAGCTTTTGCGGCCTTGCGGGCTCCTTTTTCTTCTTTTTTTCTTCTTTTTATGCATGAAAAACTCGTAAAGGTTTATTTAAAGGGGTTATTCACTCATATTTCGCAGCAGGAGAGGGCAGATCTCGCGCAGCTGTCTGCCTGGTGTTGCATGTCAGTGGGATGGTATGCTTCGATAACACCAACTGGCCGCCAGCACCTTGATCGCCTTCTTCTCTTTTTATTGGTTTTTCTTCGTTAATAAAATATAATACAACAGAAAACACCAAAAACAACTCAATTCAAGGAAAATAAAT
>NW_013573761.1:17954-18553 GCF_000499745.2 Eimeria mitis | reverse complement strand
ATATATATATATATATATATATATATATGTATATATATGTATATATATATATATATATATGTATATATATTATATGTATCTTTATTTCGTTCTTTATGTGCCTTTGTTTACTTTATTTAATTCTATTTTCTTAAATTGTTCGTTTCGTTTTATTACTCATTTGATTGTGTTTTATTTAATTACATATTTATTTATTTTATTTTATTTATTTTATTTATTTTATTTATTTTATTTATTTTATTTATTTTATTTATTTTATTTATTTTTTTGTTTAGATGCTCTGCGGGCGTTTGTAAGAAAAGAATTCGACTCCTTGGTGGCCGCCAACGAAGAAATGGTGAGACAGCAGAAAAATATAATATTTGTTTATTTATAAATTATTTTTATATGTTTATGTATATATATATATATATATATATGTATGTATATGTATATATATGTTTGTATATATATATATATATATATATGTATACATATATATATGTATATAATATATGTATTTATATATGAATGAACTTGATAATTAAGTAATATATTAAGACACTTCAATTCGCTCCCATTTAACTGTTTGTCTATTTATATATTTATTAATTACTTAT
>NW_013573761.1:14859-15030 GCF_000499745.2 Eimeria mitis | reverse complement strand
TTTACGTTTATTAATTTCTTTATATAAACAAAACATCAGCAGTTTTATATTAAATATAAATATACCTTCTATGTTGTTTGTTTCTACTTATAAAGAATATAATATACCCATACAAACAAAACAAAATAAAAATAAAAATAAAAATAAAAAAAATATAAATTTAAGTTTTTT
>NW_013573761.1:14303-14759 GCF_000499745.2 Eimeria mitis | reverse complement strand
TCACTATAAAATAAACAACCAAAACAAACAAAATAAAAAAAAAAAATAAATATAAAAATAAATAAATATATATATAAAATATATATTTTTTCAGGTTAAGCCCGAAGATATTTTCTGTGGATATATTACGCGAGGGTGTTTATGCATTTAAAAATAATAAAAATTATAAACTTGTCGATATTCCTCTTTCTTTTGTTGGTTTACGTTTATTAATTTCTTTATATAAACAAAACATCAGCAGTTTTATATTAAATATAAATATACCTTCTTTGTTGTTTGTTTCTACTTATAAAGAATATAATTTACCCATACAAACAAAACAAAATAAAAATAAAAATAAAAATAAAAAAAATATAAATTTAAGTTTTTATAATACACATCAATATATGACGCTATTAAATGGAGAAGATGCAACAGGAAGAGCAATAGAGGCACAAACACTCGCCGTAATTCTTT
>NW_013573761.1:14020-14203 GCF_000499745.2 Eimeria mitis | reverse complement strand
TTTTATTTATTTTTGTTTGTATTTATTTTTATTTTTGTTTTTTTATTTATTTGTGTTTATTTATATTTGTGTTTATTTTATTTATTTATACTTCTGTTTATTTTATTTTTTTATATTTACTTTTATTTATTTATATTGCCATTTATTTTGTTTATTTATGTTTCTATTTATTTTATTTGTTTA
>NW_013573761.1:10343-10611 GCF_000499745.2 Eimeria mitis | reverse complement strand
TATTATATTTATTATATTTATTATATTTATTATATTTATTATATTTATTATATTTATTATATTTATTATACTTATTATATTTATTATATTTATTATATTTATTATATTTATTATATTTATTATATTTATTATATTTATTATATTTATTATATTTATTACATTTATTATATATATTATATTTATTATATTTATTATATTTATTATATTTATTATATTTATTATATACTACAAATAATATATTATAAATTATAAATTATAAAATATAAAT
>NW_013573761.1:9279-10298 GCF_000499745.2 Eimeria mitis | reverse complement strand
TACTAAATAAAAACAATAAAAATAAAAATAAAAATAAAAATAAAATAAAAATAAAAAAAAAAAATAAAATAAAATAAAAATATATATATATAAACTACAGAGCTGCGGGGAGACGCTATCATCGTTGTCTTTGTCTTTGTCTTTGTCTTTATTTGTTGGGTTTAATTTTGTGTTTATCTGTCCTTCTACATGTTTTGATTTATATTTTAATGAAAATAAAGAAAAAAATATAAATAAAAATATAAATAAAAATATAAATAAAAATAAAAAAAATAAAAAAGAAGAAAAAAATATTAATTTTGTTTTTGGTGGAGTTTCGGCGTTTGCTGCTGAAACCAATTTATGTGCTGCAGCACAATTCGCCGGCATTTGTAATAAAAAAGAAAATAAAAATAAAAATAAAAATAAAAATAAAAATAAAAAAGAAAAAGAAAAAGAAAAAGAAAATATATTTAAAATTAAAAAGATTGAAGGCGAGGATTCTTTCTCCTCTTCTTCTTCTTTTTCTATGGATGCAGCAGCAGCAACAGCAGCAACAGCAGCAGCAGCAGCAGCAACAGCAGCAGCAGCAGCTAAAGAAACAACAACAACAACAGAAGTAACACAACCACCACCACCATCACCAACACCACCATCAGCAGCAGCACCAGCAGCAGCAGCACCAGCAGCAGCAGCAGCAGCAGCAGCAGCAGCAGCAGCAGCAAAAGAAAAAGAAAACAAAGAAGAAGAAGGAGAAGAAGAAGAGGATAGTTTGAGTTGCAGAGTGCTGCTGACGGTGGGGGGCCCCCAAACGGAATTTAAATCTGAGAGAAGGGGGCCCCTCTCATCGGCAGCGAGGGGCCCCTCATCTGTTTCTTTTATATTAAAAAAATATATATGTAATAAACAAATAAATAAACAAAATAAAAAAAATAAAAATAAAAATAAAGAAATAACAAAAGAAGAAGAAGAAGAAGAAGAAGAAAATACGGCACTCGCGCTGCTCTTTGGAGGCCCACAAACTATCACACCAAATGTTA
>NW_013573761.1:8269-9024 GCF_000499745.2 Eimeria mitis | reverse complement strand
TCCTGCTGTTGTTTGTTGTTTTATATTAATGATTGATGTGAACCCGTTGGCTGTATTTTTTGCTTTCTGTCGTTTTGTTTGTTTTTATCATTTAATTTATTTATTTTATTTAGTTATTTATTTTATTTATATGGATATTTATTTATTTATTTATTTATTTATTTATTTATTTATTTATTTATTTATTTATTTATTTTATTTAATTTTAGGGTTTTTTGTTGGACGATGGATCGACGATGAGACAGCGAGGGGCCTTCAAATTTGGTTCGTCTCTATCTCTTTTTTTTCTTTTTTTTCTTTTTTTTGTTTTTTTCTTTTTGTTTTTCTTTTTGTTTTTCTTTTTTGTTTTTTTCTTTTTCTTTTTGTTTTTTTCTTTCTTTTTGTTTTTTTTCTTTTTGTTTTTTTCTTTCTTTTTGTTTTTTTCTTTCTTTTTGTTTTTTTTCTTTTTGTTTTTTTGTTTTTTTGTTTTTTTCTTTTTTTGTTTTTTTCTCTTCTTGTTTTTGTTTTTTTTCTTCGTTTTTGTTTTGTTTTGTTTCGTTTTGTTTTGCTTTGTTGTTTGTTGTTTTCTTCTTCTCTTCTTATTTTATTATTTTGTTGTTTGTTGTTGGTGGTGTTCCTTTCCTTTTTTATTTTTTTATTTTTTTCTTTTTCTTTCTTTCTTTTTTTATTTTTTTTAATTTCACTGCATTTGTTTGCTTCCCCCGTCTTCTTTGTTGTCGTTCATTTGTTTAGTTTGTTTGTTTGTTTGTTTGTAC
>NW_013573761.1:6986-7264 GCF_000499745.2 Eimeria mitis | reverse complement strand
CCCTCGCCTTCGCTTCATCAGTGCCCCGCAGGACAGGTAATACAAATAAATAAATAAATAAATAAATAAATAAATAAATAAATAAATAAATATATGTATAAATATACAAATAAATAAATAAATAAATAAATAAATAAATAAATAAATAAATAAATAAATAAACAAACAAACAAACAATCAAACAAATAAACAAATAAACAAACAAATAAATTTTGTTTTTTTTATTTATTTATTTTGTGTAGGATTGCGCGTTGAACTACTGGGAGGTTTATTTGCCC
>NW_013573761.1:6411-6764 GCF_000499745.2 Eimeria mitis | reverse complement strand
TTTTTTTTTTTTTTTTTTTTTTTTTTTTTTTTTTTTTAATTAAGCAAAATAAAACGAAAACAAATGCATTATTTAATAAAAATAATTAAAATAAACTAAAATTTTATATATTTTTTCTCTTTTTTAGGCAACAGCAACAATCCCCGTGACGCAACACCGCCTCACCGTCGCCTCGAGCTGTCGAGACACCCCAAATTGCGGCTTCTATCCAACTGCTATTTTCTCTCTTTCTTTGTCTCTTTCTTCTTCTTTAAATGATTAAAATAAACAACAGAAATATAATAAAGGAAAAGGATATAATATACGGATATTTATGTATAAAAATATACACAAATATATCTATAAATATATAC
>NW_013573761.1:1109-6311 GCF_000499745.2 Eimeria mitis | reverse complement strand
ATATATATATACATATATATATATATATATATATATATATATATATATATATATATATATATATATATTACAAAGAAGGGATTTGTATCATCAATTTCCTTCTGTTTTTGAATTTGGCCTGGAGGTTGTTTTCTGTAGACGGAGATAAACGTCTCCTCTACTTATTCTATTTTCTTCTCTCTCTGTCTTTATCTCTTTCTTTCTCTCTCTTTCTTTCTCTCTCTCTCTTTCTCTCTCTATCTATCTATATATCTCTCTCTATCTCTATCTCTCTATCTCTATCTCTATCTTTGTCTCTATCTCTTTATCTCTATATCTCTGTTTCTGTCTCTCCTTTGGCTCCGCCTCAGTTTTTATTTAAACACAACAAAAACAAACAAAACTTATAAACCCTAAACCCTAAACCCTAAACCCTAAACCCTCTATAACAAAAGAAAAGGTTGGGTGAAACCCACCAGTCTTTCTTTTTTCTCTTCTTTTATATTTTTATTATTATTACTTTTATTATATATACATATAGAAATATAATACATATATACATATAGAAATATAATATATATATATATATATATATATNATATATATATATATATATATATATGTCGTTGCCGATACAGCTGAAAGCTGTGACGGAATGTTCTCTATATCTATTGATACAATAGTTTACACAATTGTTTATATAATAATTTATATAATAAACTATACAACAATTTATATATAAAAAATATTATATAATAATTTATATAATAAACTATACAGTAATTTATATATAAAAAATATTATATAATATTTTATATTGTTACAATGCAGCCTCATACTTTTTTTTAATTTTTTTTTGTTGCGTGAAGTGACGGCCGGGTGTGTTGGCTGTACACTGGAAAAGGGAGACACAAAACAAAACGAAAAAGCAAAATAAAAAAAACAAAAAGATAAAACAAAACAAAATAAAATAAAATAAAAAACACAAAAGACAATTAAATTAATAAAAAGAAACAAAACAAAAACATTTTGAAATATATTTATTTATCTCTGCTCGGTGTTGTCGTCTTCGTGTAGGAGGACTCCACCGTATGGAGGTGGTGTGTGCGGGCGCTGCGGTGTACATACACCGCATAAAAATATAAAAAAGCGAGAAAAAAGAGTATTTTTTCTGAAATATTTTAATTAAATTTATATATTTTTTATATAAATGAGTTATATTATGCAGTGAAAGCCCACAACTACTGTACGACGCTGCACAGCGTGCGTCTGCTGTGTTGTGCCTCCGCCGCCGCTGCTCTGGCTGTGCTGCCCTCCTCCCCTCCCCTTGCTGCTGCGAGGCTTAGCGAGTGTATATATGTGTGTGCGGGGTTGGGTGTATGTGTTGAGAGAATTTTGTCAGTGGGTTTACGCAGAGAATAATAAAATATTTATTTATTCTGAAGTATAAAAAGAAGAAAATGGCGAGTCTTGTGGGGCAGAAGGCGCCAGATTTCACCTGCGAGGCGGTGATGCCGAACGGTGAATTCGACACAGTATCACTGCGGTGCTTTGAGGGGAAGAAATATGTGTTGTTGTTTTTCTATCCTTTTGACTTCACCTTTGTTTGCCCTTCAGAAATCGTTGCATTCAGCAAAGCAGTGAAAGATTTCGAAGCGAGAAACGTACAAGTCCTGGGTTGTTCTATTGACTCGAAATTCACACACCACGCCTGGCGCTCTCAGGACCTCAAAAACGGCGGCATTGGCCCCGTAGAAATTCCTCTTCTTGCAGATGTTAAGAAGGAGCTCGCCAAGGCCTACGGTGTTCTTCTCCCCGACGGCATGGCGCTGAGGGGCCTCTTCCTCATCGACAAAAACGGCATCATTCAACATGCGCTCGTCAACAGCCTCGCCATCGGCAGATCTGTGCCTGAAGCGCTCCGCGTTGTCGATGCTCTGCAGCACCACGAACAATACGGAGATGTCTGCCCAGCCAACTGGCAAAAGGGAGATAAAGCGATGCGGCCATCGGCAGCAGGTGTTGCTGAATACCTTGGCTCCCTCCACTAAACAATTCGTGCTTTAATCTCTGTACACGTATATGTATACATATATATATGCATATATATATGTATATATATATATTTATACTTATGTATGTGTATGCGTTACACACTCATGTAAACAGTGTTTACTATACTCAACAATAACTAGCCTTTTCCTCTTCGTTGGCGCCAAGTGGGGCGTCTTTTGCTGCAACTGAACAATTAACGCGGGGAGGGAAGTCTGCCCAACTCAACTCGAAAACTTTTCTGCACAGCGAACAGTTAAAAGTCAAGTTGCCGTGTTAACGAAACACCACAGACATATCCGCTTCTTCAGGTTGCATAGGGCTGTTGCAGTTCACAGCACTGGAGATATGAAGAAACACAGCTTCCTCCCTTAGACATATATATATGTAGAGAGGTCGTTTTCTTATGAAAAAGCAGAAAGTATTGTAGTGGTATCCCTGGCGTTGCGGGTTGCCGCCTTCCTGCGCGATATGCGTTGTGAATTAGCAGAGCCGAATGCAGTTCAGTGGAGAGTTGAATTGGTTAAAGCTGGGTGCAGTGCAGAGTCTGACGAAAGCTTTATCTATACGCGAAACAGCTGTACATAACTGAAACGAACTGTGTGTTCGAATTCACTATGAAAACGGGTCTGTGGTAGTAGTATACAGCTAGAGTGGATTCATATAGTAGTGCTGATATTCTATTGTATTTCGAGGGTAACCAGACGTAATTGTTGAGAGAAAAAAAAATTAGAACTAGTATATAATTGAAAACAAATCAAAATAAATATGAGAGTTATGTGGTGGTTGCTTCGTTACCCTCACATACTGAAGGGCAGCGTTCTGTATTTGTATGTTCTTCATCTTCTTGGCTTTCACAAGCATTGATGATACCTTTGGAGAAATGCTGATCATTGTCTAGATGTTGTTCTGAGCCTTCTTCTGATGCTTCTTCATCTTGTTCATCTTTGCATTCGTGTTCCGTCGTTTCTTCTGTGCAATCTATAGGAATTAAGACGCCAGGCTCACGGAGAAAGCTGTGGAGTTCAATGATGCGAAGAGCGAGGAATATGGCGACAGGAGTTGCAAGAAGAAGCAGGCAAGCTTGTGTGATGCAAATACGCCGCAATAGCAGGTTAGTAGAAAAAGCTTCGAAACCACGAACAGGTGTTCCTAGGGAAACCGTAACAACAACTCCGAAACAAAAAGAAAGCAAAGCTGTTAAAAAATATGAAGGAGCTCTGCGATCAACTTGTGCAAATGCAGAACACAAGAAACAAAAAAGTGAACATATTCCACCGGCAGGATTGTCGAATGCAAAGTTCGCCAGTACGTACACCCCGTGCATTCCTGTCAATGCAGAAAAAATTTCTCTCCAGAATTTCACCTTTGAAAAAGCTTCTTCTGCAATTTGTGCAGTTTCTGTTTGATTATGTTCATTATATATTTTTGTTGATTTATTTTTATTTATTGTATTATATTCGAATTGTGTGTTTTCTACAAAATCTCTAGGTTGAAGGAGCTGCTGCTGTTGTTCTACTAGTTTATGGGGTTTCTTCTCTCCCCCTCCTCCACCCCCCCCTCCCATATCTACAGTAATGAAAGGTGGAGTCGCTGGATCTTGTGTTTCCCTTTCTGGAGAAGAACAAACATCTTCATCACGATGAACTTCTTCGTCAAGGCAAGATTTACCAGGATCTTTATTACTATCGTCATCAGCAGCTCTCCTCTCCCCCCCCGCCCCTCCAACCATGACGGCGGCTCCTCTTCCACGCGTCTGTATATCAGTGAGTCTATTCAAGCTGGAACTCGTTTGGTGAGATGCTTCGCGAGTTCCTACATGAAGAGAAGAGGCCGCACTGAAGTTATTCCTATTACTGTTGCCCCCCAACGGTGAGGCGTAGTATACCCTGGGGCCGGCTTCCTCTGCTACTAGTGCGGGGCGCAGCTGCAGCTGCACAGGCGGATCACCAGGGAAAGCATCATATGGATGAAGAGGCTTATCAAATATTTCTTCATCAGTATCTTCATCAAATGATGAACTGTAAGGATTATTATCTATGTCTCTCCTCATACCCAGGTGGGTACCGCCGGCGAGATGCTGATGGTCTGTCGTGACCGGTTGGTGAAAACGACTTCCCATGTTGCATCAGGGGGAGAAGACTCTCAAGATGATGAAAGGCGTTAAGATATGTTTGATAAATGCAATTTGTATTTTAACTTGAAAATAATTCAAACAAAAATATTATATAGACACAATGCGCAGTGCATATCGCCCCCTCCTCCCTCCATCCTCTCCCGCCTCGTCGGGTTGGCCCATCAACCAACCGGGTGCTGGGATTCATCATGAATGGTCTCAGCGGAGTCAATGGCAGCAGAGGGGTGCACAAGAAGCATCAGGGAATACTTGAATTTCGTCCTTAGGATTTTATATTCAGGCTTTGTTTATATTTCAATTAAAGGATAAGTGGCATTAATCACTGCTTATATGATACAGCCCACTGGTCTGTTTATCTTTATATATGTCTGCCGATCCCCACGGCATTCGTTACCTTGTCTATTTCTTTATTCACTTTTCATCTTCTTTGGCTCAAACAAACAGACATTTTAAACAAATTTATTAAACAATAATAATAATTCAAATCTACAAATGATATGCAGTAGATCATGCCACCATAAATAGAAATAACTCCGTCGTCTGCACCGACACGTGTTCTTCGCCTTGATCATATTTCTTCGGGCCCTTTCCTTCTAATCACTCTCCCGTCGCATTCGTCTCTATACTTTTGTCATTTGTTACTATTTTTTTGTCTTCTCACTCCCCATTTTGTCCTTGCCTGTAGCCGTCGTCGTTCCCTTTCTTCACTATGCTGGCCATATACACCGGAGGCATCGAGAATAACAACTAAATTTGCATGCATTAGCAGAAGCAGTTGATGAAAAATACAAAATAAACTCTCAATCAAGCAGGAGAATCGTGAGAGTTAGTTAGTGTTGTCTTATGACCTCTGCAGGTCATACATAAAGGGAAGTTAAAGAGACGCAGCAGACTTGCATTATAATATTAATAATTGTAATAATATAACAATATAACAACAAATATGTATTTTACGACATAGAAGGACAATGTAGGTAAATATTTTCAATTGTTTTCTCTCTAATTCAAATAATGAGCAAGAAGCAATGAAAAGA
>NW_013573761.1:179-1009 GCF_000499745.2 Eimeria mitis | reverse complement strand
GTTAATAATTGTAATAATATAACAATATAACAACAAATATGTATTTTACGACATAGAACGACAATGTAGGTAAATATTTTCAATTGTTTTCTCTCTAATTCAAATAATGAGCAAGAAGCAATGAAAAGATATGTGATAAAGGCAGAGAACCCTGAGAAAACAATATTAATACAACCACCACCGAGTGTTTTCACGGGCGTGCATATACTTTATATGTTTTCCTCATTGCTGTATATTTATCATTGCTGTTTGATGCTTTAAACAGAGAAAACGTCAGTCTTCAGTAGCGAAATATATATACATACGACCCTATCTACACCAGCGCAGACCTAACCCACTACTCGTCCTCTACCCTTAACATTCTGACTCTGTTGTTGACTACTGACGAAGCCAATGAAACTCTTTTAATATTATGTTAGTGCCCTGTGCTGTGGTAATCAATACAACTGGAAAATAGTGAAATCCAGCAGAGGTTGATATGATGCGAAAGCAAAACAACAAACAAAACCTCCGTCTAAAGCATTGATAGAAAAAAGATGAAGTTCATATATATGAACTCACTGCCACTTTGTGGGTTTTTTGTTGTACTTATTTATATATTTACGCACAACTTATTCACTGTTCATATGGAAAGATATAACCTGTATGCTGCTGGGGCAGCAGAAGCACCGGGACGACAGCACGCAACCCCGGACGTCTCTACATATGCAGGGCCAGCGAAGCTGGTCAGCACTTCTTACAAATGTAAGAAGTGTACATATACATGCAAATAAGGATAAATATAAATGTAAATATATATATATATATATATATATATATATATATATATA
>NW_013573761.1:0-104 GCF_000499745.2 Eimeria mitis | reverse complement strand
CGACTATGAGTAGCCACGAGCCTTCAGTAAAAAACCAGCATATATATATATATATATATATATATATATATATATATATATATATATATATATATATATATATA
>NW_013573760.1:2355-4050 GCF_000499745.2 Eimeria mitis | reverse complement strand
ATATAATATAATATAATATAATATAATATAATATAATATAATATAATATAATATAATATAATATAATACACCATAATACACTATAATATAATACAATATAATACACTATAATACAATACAATACACTATAATACAATATAATAAACTCAAATACAATATAATATAATACCTTCGAATATAAAAACCCCCAAAAAAACGACAAAAAAAAATATATTAATATTTTTTTTTTTGCGGTGTATGTACACAGAAGATGCCGCTGTATCTGAGTACAAAGAACACAATACTGAAGGAGTATGATGGTGTATTTAAAGATATATTTGACGAAATGTATTTAAATAAATTTAAAAAAGAATTTGAAAAAAATAATATTTTTTATGAGCATAGATTAATTGATGATATGGTTGCACAAGCACTCAAGTCTGAGGGAGGGTTTGTATGGGCTTGTAAAAACTATGATGGAGATGTACAGTCAGATATCGTAGCTCAGGTATGTGTTTTTTTTGTTTTGTTTATTTTATTTATTTTATTTTGTTTTGTTTTGTTTGTTGTGCTTTGTTTGGTTTTTTTTGGTTTCGTTTTGGCTGTTCTGTGTAAAAATTATGATGGAGATGTACAGTCAGATATCGTAGCTCAGGTATGTTTTGTTTATTTATTTTGTTTATTTTATTTATTTTATTTGTTTTATTTTGTTTTGTTTTTTTATTTCGGCTTGGTTTGGTTTTTTTTCGTTTCGTTTTGAGTGTTTTGTGAAAAAATTATGATGGAGATGTACAGTCAGATATCGTCGCTCAGGTATGTTTTATTTATTTATTTTATTTTATTTTATTTATTTTATTTTGTTTATTTTGTTTTTTTATATTTGTTGTGCTTTGTTTGGTTTTTTTTCGTTTCGTTTTGGTTGTTTGGGGCTGTAAAAACTATGATGGAGATGTACAGTCAGATATCGTAGCTCAGGTATGTTTTATTTATTTATTTTATTTATTTTATTTATTTTATTTTGTTTTGTTTTGTTTGTTGTGCTTTGTTTGGTTTTTTTTGGTTTCGTTTTGGCTGTTCTGTGTAAAAATTATGATGGAGATGTACAGTCAGATATCGTCGCTCAGGTATGTTTTATTTATTTATTTTATTTATTTTATTTTATTTTGTTTTATTTATTTTATTTTAGTTTGTTTATTTTGTTTATTTTGTTTTGTTTATTTGTTTATTTTATTTTATTTATTTTATTTATTTTGTTTTGATTTGGTTCTTGTTGTGCAAATATATTTATTTATTTATATTTATTTATTTTTGTTTATATTTATTTATTTATTTATATTTATTTATTTATTTATATTTATTTATTTATTTATTTTATTTTTTGTATGGTTACGGTTCTCTGTGTTTGATGGCATCTGTGTTGACGGCCGACCGCAGCTCAGCGTGTATCTATCAACCCATACATAACACAAATATATATAAATACAAATATAAATAAATAAATAAATATAAATAAACAAATATAAATAAATAAATATATTTATTTATTTATTTTTTATAGGGTTATGGTTCTCTGGGTTTGATGACGTCTGTGTCTGCCCCGACGGCCGACCGCAACTCAGTGCATCAATCAATCCATACATAACACAGATATATTTATTAATTTATATTTATCTATTTATATTTATTTATTTATATTTATTTATATTTATTTATTTA
>NW_013573760.1:1749-2255 GCF_000499745.2 Eimeria mitis | reverse complement strand
TTGATGACGTCTGTGTCTGCCCCGACGGCCGACCGCAACTCAGTGCATCAATCAATCCATACATAACACAAACATATTTATTAATTTATATTTATCTATTTATATTTATTTATTTATATTTATTTATTTATTTATTTTATTTTTTATAGGGTTATGGTTCTCTGGGTTTGATGACGTCTGTGTTGGTGTGCCCTGACGGCCGAACGCAAGTAAGCGAGGCCGCCCACGGGACGGTGACGCGGCACTACAGACAACACCAAAAAGGAGAAAAAACTTCAACTAACCCCATTGCTTCTATCTTTGCTTGGACCAGAGGACTCGCTCACAGGTGTGTAGCTAGCTAGCTAGCTAGCTAGCTAGCTAGCTAGCTAGCTAGCAAGCTAGGTGGGGCTGTAGGGGGGTAGATATTCAGAGAGATAGAGATAGAATAAACTTCTATCAACCCCATTGTTTTTATCTTTGCTTGGACCAGAGGACTCGCTCATAGGTAGGATACAGAGACAGCT
>NW_013573760.1:1425-1496 GCF_000499745.2 Eimeria mitis | reverse complement strand
TAGGTAGGATACAGAGACAGCTAGCTAGCTAGCTAGCTAGCTAGCTAGCTAGCTAGCTAGCTAGCTAGCTG
>NW_013573760.1:1116-1325 GCF_000499745.2 Eimeria mitis | reverse complement strand
TAGGTAGGATACAGAGACAGCTAGCTAGCTAGCTAGCTAGCTAGCTAGCTAGCTAGCTAGCTAGCTAGCTAGCTAGCTAGCTACATAGCGAGCTAGGTGGGGGCGTAGGAGAGAGAAAGAGTTTATACAGCATCAGTAGAATGTGGGTTTTTCTATTTTCATATATTTCTTCCTTGACTTTAAATAAATAAATAAATAAAAAATAAATA
>NW_013573759.1:224-3600 GCF_000499745.2 Eimeria mitis | reverse complement strand
TATATATATATATATATATATATATATATATATATATATATATATATATATATATATATATATACTAAACCTTACTCCTCCAGCAGCAACCTTCCGTTTCTCTTTGCCCACCAAAGGATACATATTTCAGCAGCAGGCAGCAGCAGCAGCCACAGCAGCAGCATAGCAACAGCTAGCTGCTGCCCCCCCAGCATCGATGGTGTTACTGATGCATCTGTTAGTATATATGTATACACCGGCTGCTGCTGCTGCGCCCCCCGCGTGCAGCAACTCCATAGCAACATCCTACAATACACACACAATAAACAATAAAAAAAAAATAAATAAATAAATAATAAAAAATAAATAAATAAATAAATAAATAATAAAAAATAAAATAAATAAATAAATAAAAAATAAATTATAAATTGTAAATATTAAATTATAAAATATAAATTATAGACCCTAAACATGAAAAAGTACAATCACAACTATCCAACACATATGTGCAGCGCAGCAGCAGCAACTGCTGCAGCACTTGCTGCAGCAGCACTTGCTGCAGCAGCATATGCTGCTGCTGCAGCACTGCAAATTGAACAGCAAACCACTGCACGTTTGAGCTCCTTCAACGGTAGCAGCAACAGCAGCAATAGCAAGAGCAGCAACAGCAGCAGCAGCAACAGCAGCAGCAGCAACAGTAGCAAAAGCAGCAGCAGCAGCAGCAGACAGACTGTGCAACAGGGACGATAAGGAGGTGGTGCAGCACAACCCAGGAGCCCAGTATCCACTGGCTCTGCAGCAGCAGCAGCAGCAGCAGCAACAGCAGCAACAGCAGCAACAGCAGCAACAGCAGCAGCAGCAGCAGCAGCAGCAGCAGCAGACAGACTGTGCAACAGGGACGATGAGGAGGTGGTGCAGCACGATCCAGGAGCCCAGTATCCACTGGCTCTTTCTCCACCTGGAGCCTTTCTTTTCAGCTGCTGCTGCTGCTGCTTCTGCTGCTGCTGCTGCTGCTGCTTTTGCTCTCTCCTCTATGTCCTCCAAGACAGCAGCAGTAGCAGCAGCAGCAGCAGCAGAACCACCAGAATCCTCGCTGTCTGCTGCTGCACTCGCGGGCTTCTGCGTCACTCGTATACCTGGGTGTTTCAGCTGCAGCTGCGGCGACGGCGGTGGTGACGGCACCGGAGACTCCTCCTCCTGCTGCTCCTGCTGCTGCTGCTGCTGTTGCTGCTGCTGTTGCTGCTGCTGTTGCTGCATATTCGGGCGGATCGATCCGTCGGGGGATGCTGATGGGGTTGCTGCTGCTGCTGCTGCTGCTGCTGCTGCTGCTGGAGAAGCAGGAGGTGAAGCAGCATGAAGAGCAGCACGCGTGAACTGACGCGGTGCTGCTGTTTGCTCTTGCTGCTGCTGCTGCTGCTGTTGCTGCTGCTGCTGCTGCTGCTGTTGCTGCTGTTGCTGCTGCTGCTGCTGCGGCACTTCGGACCTCTCCCTGTTTTCTGCTGCTGCGTCTGGTGATATACGAGTCATCTGCACTCCTGTCCCCGCCGCTCCTGCTGCTGCTCCTGCTGCTGCTGCTGCTGCTCCTCCTCCTGCTGCTGCTGCTGCTCCTGCTGCTGCTCCTGCTGCTGCTTCCTGTGCAGCAGCAGCTGCGCGGTCTCGCGACCTGCGGGGCTGCGCCAGGAGGCGCTCGCGCTCCCGCACGATTGCCGCAGCTGCGACGCAAACCCTAAACCCTAAACCCTAAACCCTAAACCCTAGCACCTAAACATAGAGGCATAAACCCTAAACCCTAAACCCTAAACCCTCGAACATAGAGAGCTAAAAGCTATACCCTAATCCGCATACGGCCGAGTAGTGTATAACGTTGTGTTAAGCAGCTACAAATCAGGGTTTAGGGTTTAGGGTTTAGGGTTTAGGGTTTAGGGTTTGTGAACCTATATCCTCTGCGTCGTCTTTCGCCGCCACATATAGATCTGTGTTGAGCGCGATCTTTTCTGCGTCTCTCTGATATTTTGCTGCTGCTTGCTGGTGCAGCGCATGCAAACAAAGCCCCAAAAGTGCTGCTACTGGCAGCAGCAGCAACGGGAAAAATGCAGCTACCAGCAGCTGCAGCCAAGCAGCAGACACCCATGAACGCCGCTGCAGAGACACAGACACTGCAGCAAGGAGACAGATGCTGCAGCAAGGAGACAGCAGCAGCAGCAAGGAGACAGCAGCAGCAAGGAGACAGCAGCAGCAGCAAGGAGACAGCAGCAGCAGCAAGGAGACAGAAGCAGCAGCAAGGAGACAAGAAGAGACAGAAGAAAACAAAAGGAGACAAAAGGAGACAAAAGGAGACAAAAGGAGACAAAAGGAGACAGAACGTGAAGCAAAAAAGGAGACAGTTGAGGAGACAGAAAAAAAATACAAAGAAAGAGACAAACACAGCCACAAACAATATACGATAATAAAGGAGACAAAAGAAGAGACAGAGAAAACACACAAATAGATACAAGGAGACAAACCACTGCCAGTAGCACCAGAAGCAACAGCAGCAGCAGCAGCAGCAACAGCAGCAGCAGCAGCGGCAGCAGCAGCAGCAGCAGCAGTAGCAGCAGCAGCAGCAGCAGCGGCAGCAGTAGCAGCGGCGGCAGCGGCAGCAGCAGCAGCGGCGACAAACACAAGCGACGCCAAAAAGGAAACCGGAGACAGCAGGAGGTATCAACAGACTGACACTGCTCAGCACCAGCAGCAGCAGCAGCAGCAGCAACAGCAGCAACAGCAGCAGCAGCAGCAGCAGCAGCAGCAGCAGCAGAACCAACTCACCCGATCCATACACTGCAGCACCTGCGGCAGCGGCAAGCCGAAGGAGAAAACCCCCAAAATAGTCCACGGCAAGGCAGAGATGTCGTGCAGCAGAGGCCTGCACAGCAGCAGCAGCAGCAGCAGCAGCAGCAGCAGCAGCAGCAGCAGCAGCAGCAGCAGCAAGTGTAGATGCAGCAGCAGCAGCAGCAGCAGCAGGAAGAATTGCTGTGGCCTTTTAGGAGCATGCGGATTGAGCTCCTTTGAACCCAACTCTAAACCCTAAACCCTAAACCCTAAACCCTCATCTGTAAACCCTAAACCCTAAACCCTAATATGTAAACCCTAAACCCTAAACCCTAAACCCTAAACCCTAAACCCTCACGCGACATTGGCAGCTAGCTGCCAGAAGAAGGAGACATTTCTGAGTGTGGAGACAAGCTCTGAGGTGTCTCCCCACAGTGCAGCTCGGCGCAGCCACCACAAGACAACAGCAGCAGTAATTAAAATAAAGACAAAGACAACAGCAAAAGACACAAACTGTGGGGCGCCGCATGCTTGACACCCCAATACATAAGGAAATAATAAACTGTCGCTGTAGCCCTTCATACACTGC
>NW_013573758.1:0-1835 GCF_000499745.2 Eimeria mitis | reverse complement strand
TCTTCGGGGTGTATTCGCAACCAAAAAGCCATCCAGATAGTTAGCTGGCTAGCTAACTAGCTAGCCAGCTAGCCAGCCAGCTAGCCAGCCAGCTAGCCGGCCAGCCAGCTAGCTAGCTAGCTAACTAGCTGTGGATGTAGGGATTTGTTCGTTTTGATAACTAAACGGCTAGCTAGCTACGCGTCTAGCTAGCTAGCTGTCCAGCTAGCTAGCTGTCTAGCTAGCTAGCCGTCTAGCTAGCTAGCTAGATAGCTGAGTATCGAGTTAGCTAGCTGTCTAGCTAGCTAGCCAGCTAGCTGGCCGTCCAGCTAGCTAGCTAGCTGGCTAGCTAGCTGGCTAGCTAGCTAGCTGGCCAGCTTTCACACGCAACCGGCTCGAGAGTCTCAGTCTGCAGCTACCCAGCTAGCTAGCTAGCTAGCTAGCTACTTACGAATCTGGTGAACTACCCATCTACCTATCTACCTATCTATCTATCAATCTATCTATCTAGCTAGCTAGCTAGCTAGCTATCTCCGTGTTGTCGTAGCTAGCTGAGTCAGCGGGGGGTTGCAGGCGCCGCGTGTCTAGCAGCAACAGCAGCAGCTTTGTCTCTGAGGTTTTGCTGCGTGAAGAAGCGGCCAGCGAACAGCAGCAGCTGCTGCTGGTGCAGCCGCTGCTGCTGCTGCAGCTGCTGCTGATGCTCCAACACAGCCCCCAGGAACGCCAGCAGCAACTCACTCAACTCTGGGTGAGCTGCCAGATACCTACAGGACAACACACAGACACACACCTCCTGCTGCTGCTGCTGCTGCTGCTGCTGTTGCTGCTGCTGCTGCTGCTGCTGCTGGTGATGGTGCTGCTGCTGCTGATGGTGCTGCTGCTGGTGATGGTGATGGTGCTGGTGCTGCTGGTGCTGCTGTTGCTGCTGCTGTTGCTATTACTGTTGTTACTGTTGCTGCTGCTGCTGGTGCTGCTGCTGGTGCTGCTGCTGCTGCTGCTGCTGCTGCTGCTGCTGCTGCATGCTTTGCTGTATCTGTTTTTTTCTTTGTCTGGTTGCTGTCTTTATCGATTTTCTTTGGAGGCAATTTCACTTCTTTTGGGTGTACACACAAGTAACACAACTCCCTATCTGCTAGCTAGCTAGCTAGCTAGGTAGCTAGCTAGCTAGCTAGGTAGCTAGCTAGCTAGCTAGGTAGTTTGTGGTGTATGTCTGTGTCTTTGTCTTTATACGAGCTCCCTAGCTGCTAGCTAGCTAGCTAGCTAGCTAGCTAGCTAGCTAGCTAGCTAACTAGCTTGTTGTGTATGTCTGTGTCTTTGTCTTTATACGGTGCTTCGCTCTGTCTTTGTCTGTGCATGTTGTTCAGCTGCAGCGCTGTCTCTGTCTCCGTAGCTCTATGTAGCTGTCTCCTTCTCTGTCTTTGTCTTTTTCTTTTTTTTTGTCTTTTTCTTTTTCTTTTTCTTTTTGTTTGTCTTTGTCTTTGTCTTTGTTTCTTTTCGTTTCTGTCTTTGTCTCTGTTTCTCTGTTTGTTTTTATCTTTCTATCTATCTATCTATCTAGCTAGCTAGCTAGGTATCTATCTATATATCTAGCTAGCTAGCTAGCTAGCTACCCAGATACCCAGCTAGCCAGCTAGCTAGCTAGCTAGCTACCCAGATACCCAGCTATCTAGCTAGCTAGCTAGCTAGCTAGCTAGCTACCCAGCTAGCTACTCAGTTAGCTACCCAGCTACCCCGCTAGCTACCCAGCTAGCTACCCAGCTAACCAGCTAGCTACCCAGCTACCCAGCTAGCTAGCTAGCTACATATATATATATATATATATATATATATATATATATATATATATATATATATAT